>NW_027500053.1:0-84532 GCF_021521415.1 Bidens hawaiensis | reverse complement strand
ATACATAACTACATATTCCAAAAATAAAAGCAAATATACATATTAATTAAGGTGTTAAAAACCATTAAACCGTAAAAACCGAACAGTTCAAATCTTCCAAAGGAGCCCACTTGCTTCAGTGGACTGTTGAGTTTGATTTGCTTCGTTTCAACCGGTAAAAAGCACCCCATAAAATTTATAAAAACTTGAAAGCAAAATGACCAAAATACCCTCGTGAACGATTTGGTTGAAAAAGATGGCCAATGCTTTTACCGGAATCGGTTTCACCCAAATTTCTACTAAGTAATAATCAAACCAAAGCCCTAAAAAGATTAATCTTCAATCACCAACATACCCAGTAAAATTCAAGCAAAACTCAACAAAATAATCAAAGAATCAATAAAATAAACCTAAAAAAATTTAAAAATTTTCAGAAATCAACGAAACTTTACCTTTGGAATGCGAATTGAATCGAATTTGATCACACAAAATTGCTTGCTGAAACACAGCTTCTTCCTCAAAACCCTAAACAGAGTAAGATTCAATCATCAGAGTTCAACATAAGCCCAGTAAAATTGAAGCAAAACTCATCAAAATAATCAATAATTATAATCAAATCAATCAAAAAAAGTACGAAAAAATGAAATTTAAACAAAACCCAACAAAAGAATCCAATAATAATAAAAACCCGAAACAGAGTAAAGTTAAATCATTACACACCCAGTAAAATTCAAACAAAACTCAGTAAAATAATCAATAATTATAACCAAAACAATCAAAAATAGTATGAAAATAATGAAAAAATATAATTTACCGATCCTGATGAAACAGAGGTTCTTTCCAAAAACCAATTAAAATTGAAGCAAAACCCATCAAAATAATCGAATAATAATAAAAATTGAACCTAAAAAAGTATTAAAAAAAAGTGAAATTTAAAGAAAAATTTACCTTTGGAACACGAATCGAATCTGATCAAACAGTTTCTTGAAGAAACTGAGTACCTTCCACCAAACCCTAAACAGAGTAAACTTCAATTATTATCAAATTAAACACAAACCCAGTAAAATTGAAGCAAAACCCATCAAAATAATATAATAATTATAAACAAAATCAATCAAAAAAAAGTATGAAAAAAGTGATTTACAGAAATCTTGATGAAACAGAGTAAATTTAAATCATCACATACCCATTAAAATTGAAGCAAAACCCATCAAAAGAATCGAATAATAATAAAATCGGGCTTCAAAAAGTATGAAACAAGTAAACATTAAGAAACTTTACCTTTGGAATACGAATCGAATCTGATCAATCAGTTTCTTGAAGAAACAGAGTAAACCCTAATAATCCGAAATTGATTATAAAATATTGAAAATTATGAAATTTATTTGAGAAATTTGATTGAATCAATGGAGAATTATTATGAAAATGGTAGTTGGGGAGATCAAGAGTTAGCGGTTAAAGTTGAAATGACGAAAATGCCCCTGGGTGGAGGTTGGGTTGTGAGGGAGTTTTGGTGTAAATATGGAAAGGTGTGGAGGGTAAATTGGGGATTTTGTGGAAGAATGTGACTTAATAGTGCCGGCGGTGAAGGCTAAAAAAGAGGGTCGTGTGGACTTTTTATTTTTTTTAATACGTTAGCAAGTTTTGACCAAGTAATTTATAATTTGAAAGTTGTATTTTTATTATAGTTCGGAAAAATGTTTTAAATTTTATATAGAAATATAGAATACAGTAGGTTATTAACCTGTTTACGATACGCACGGTAATATAAAAATCGTCAAGTAAATACATATATAATTTCAAACAAAAAGTATATTTTTGGAGACAGTAGAATGATTCTTAATTGCAATTCATATACATATGTAAACAAAGTATTGAAATAAATAAACTTACAAATAATGACTTAACATGATAGAATGTTGATAAGAAAATTTAAAACTTTAAAGCATAAACTTCATAAACTTTAAAGAATAATATTAACAGAAAACAAATAAATTTCACTAACATTAGTCTAGAAAGCAAGCAAGTCAGAGAATAATCATTCAGGAAAGATTTCCGACAAGCATCCAAGAAGGATTCAGACTTCTTTTCTTCCTGGACCGGGAACACAACTGATAACATAAACATTTATACACTAACCTAACAAACATAATGACTAACTGACTACGAAAATTGTTTTTATGTTTAATACGAAAAGTCTTGCACTCAAATAAACTGAAGCACGTTCAAAACGTGTTTAAGAACAATAACCAAATCGATAACTCTTAAAATGACATGTTTTGACCAGAATAAAATTGTTACGTTTTGAGAATGACCCATTTTAACCCGAACCAAATCAATATCTTCTAAAATTGACCCGTTGTGACCCGAACCAAATCAATACGATTTTAAAAAGACCCGTTGAAACCCAAAGGAAATCGATACCTTTTTATATTGACTCGTTGACCATAACTAAACTGATACCCTTTTAAAATGACCTATTTTTTACCTGAGCCAAAGCAAATCGAAATATTTTTGAAATGACCCATTTTCATAAATGAAAATTGAAATAGCACACTTGAAAACTAAGAAGAAAGATAAAGGGTAATACATGCAACGTTCTTAGCTTTTGAAATCTTTTATAGTAAATGCATATTCATTGGAGAAAATTATTGTTTGCGTCGCTGAGGTTTTAAGGCGGAGGCACAATAAGTCCCTGAAAAAAAATTGAACTAGTTGAGTCCTTGTTGTTTCAAAAATGAACCATTTGAGTCCCTGCTGTTACTTAACTTTCAGGGTAAACTTTCATTTTACTGAAAGCAGAGGGACTTAAATTGTTCGTTTATGAAACCACATTGACTCAAATTGTTCGTTTCTGAAACCGCGGGGACTCAACCAGTTCAAAAATTTTTCGGGGATTCATTGTGTCTTCTACCTAAAACCACAGAGACGCAAACAATAATTTTCTCTATTCACTATTATTGGTTATGAAGATCTAAAAATAAATATAAAGCTTTTATGACTCCAACCCACTTGAAAGTTGAAACTTGTGTGAACCTTTCACTTAATTTGTGAATTCTCCATATTTTCTTTTTTTTTTCAATAGTCACTAAAACCAAACACCAAACAAACTAAATAAAAATTGAAACGAAACTAAATTGAAAAAACTAAACCAAAACCTAAACCTAAATAAAATCAAATGCCAATAAAACTAAAACAAAAACCGAAATGAAACTAAAAAACTAAAACTGATAAATCTGAAATCGAACCAAAAACAAAAACTGTAAAAACCAAAACAAAAAACTGAATAAAGTTAAGCCCACTTAAAACGAAACTAGAACAAAATGATAAAAGAAGAGTATATTATTGCATGCATTCTAAATAGAAAATGATAAAATGAAGTTTGTAAAGAAACGATAGTACTGAAGTACCGATTTAACATTATTCTTAAATATGTTAATGTATATACTGAATGGTAACTTGTCTGATGGAAAGTCTTATATACTGCTATAGTGGACACTGGACACTAGACAAAAATGATACATTACTATTTTATAGTTATGACTCAACATCAAAACAGTTAATATAAGTATGTATATGTACGTTTGTGTAATGTAAATGTGATTGTTGCGTATGATCGAAACGAGTGTTTTTTTATCTTTTCTCTCTATTTATCGATTATTTGATTACAATTAGACAAAATATATGTAATGTAAAATGAGAGTTTTTGAGGAAGAACGAGTTAAGCGATTAAATAACCGTTTGAGACATGACAATTGGAGAAGAAGTATAAATGTTAATATAGTCGTTACATTTCTCTATTTAAAACTAATTTTATTTTTTGAAAGGTTAAAGCTAATTTTATAGTTATACTAGTCATATGCCCGCGCAATGCAACAGGTAACAACACTTAAAGGCTGTTAGTGAGCCAAGCCTAGGTTAGCTCGAGTTCGACTCAAACTTAATGCCCTGTCGACTCAACTCAGCTCAAAATTAAAGCTTAAATCTTAAACTCGAGTTCGACTTGATTAAAAATCAAGCTGACTCGCTCAACTCAATTTGGGACTGCGATATATTTTAACACTTTTGTAATTATTTTAACTCTTAAGTTTTATATAAACTTACCTTTTTGTATTTTTATATATGTTTTATAGTTTTATATAATATAGTATATATTTACAATTACAATTTTTTTTTACTTAAAGTTGTTTCACATTTAAATATAGATTACAATTACAACTTCTTTTTACCTGAAACCACGTCACCTTAAAAAAGGATTATTTAGCACATGCTGTCATGGAACTTAAATAAATCAAATGGATTAGGCAAACTTAGAAATAATTTAAGAAACTTACTTTATGTTTGAAAATTTTGAACAGAACATCCATGAGAATATGTAGTTTGCTGTGAAGCTGGTAGTCGGTGTGAGGTAAAAATTCAGATTCTCTCGACTTATATGTTTCACAATTTTGAACGAAACATCCATGGGGATACTAATATAAAGTGATACGAGAAACAAACTCTAATTTGAACACTTCCTATGGAAGTACGATAACATTTTATCATAATAACATAAGAAAAAACAGCTGCATACATTTTAATCATTGTAACATGTGTGTTATATAATTGTTTGTGCCACGTTAAACCGATGAAATGAGAAATTTTATTTTATATTATTATATATTTATGCCGGTCAACATAATGTATATATTCTTTTGAAGTAAAAACACGTCTATATTTACTCAGAAAAAACAGCTGCATACATTTTAATCATTGTAACATGTGTGTTATATAATTGTTGGTGCCATGTTAAACCGATGAAATGAGAAATTTTATTTTATATTATTATATATTTATGCCGGTCAACATAATGTATATATTCTTCTGAAGTAAAAACACGTCTATATTTACTCATATACAGTTTTAATATTTATGATTTCATGATTTTTTTAGTTTTTGATTTCGTCATTTTCCGTCATTTTTGCTCATAAATAATTGAAAATAATTTCATCTATTCAAAATATATATGCTTTGAAGTGGAATTATGTTTCACATATTGGTTATATAACAAATAACTGACGTGATGTTAAAAACATAGAAATGAATGCGATTTTGATTTATCATGCTTTAATTGTGTTTAGTAAAAATAAATATATGAATTATGATTTATCTCATTTGACATCAGATTATAAGAATAATATGTTAATAAACAATTTTCAATTTTGTTAGCTTCAAAAGAAAATTTGCTTTAAGGATTGTTCTAGGGGTATAATTTGAAGTTTGTAACTACCAATCATATTATAATAATGTTTAATTGACTTGTACATTATAATTGATAAGTCGGTATTGAATAAAATTTACATCGAAACGTTGCAAAAATATGCACGTCACAATGGTAAGTTCGGTTTTTTTATAGCATAACATATTAATATATATATATATATATATATATATATATATATATATAAAGAATAAGAATTTTAAAATAAAGTTGTCAAATTGAGTATTAAAAATGAGGGGGTAATTATGTAAGAATATTTAAAATTTTCAAAAGGTAACTATAATTAAAGGGCATACATTGTAAATATTTTAATTAATATGAAGACGCACGTAATATTTGATGTTGCAATGACCTTTTTGCCCATCTTGAAACTTGTAACATGTGATTTATGAGTTGTAAAACTCAAATTACATTCTTAAATTTGCCAATCACTCATGCTTTATATATAGTACAGATATAGCTAAAGTATATAACACTAGATTTTATCCCCCGTATTACGAGGGTTGTTTTACTTTATTCGTTTTTAATATATATATATATATATATATATTTGGATTTTAATTTTATTTATTGTAAGAAAGTTAATAATTAATATACTTGAGGTTTGATAACAAAATGGTTTTACAAATAAATGATACGTTATAATCTGGTTTAAAAGCTATCTGGGTTTGGTGATACCCATTACCCGCTTATTTTCTTTATTATAAAACTGTTTCTTAGTTATAAATAATATCTTTTTTTAAATAAAATAGGATACTAATTTTTAGTATATTTCTATTATATAGGATTTTCATATCAAATATTTGATGAGATTAATTTTTAATATAATGAGATGTTATAACCCGTTTAAGAGCTATCTAAGTTTGGTGAGACATTTACCCGTGAATTCGGGTCAAATGCGTGAGAAGTCTTCATTTACAAATAAAGCAATCTGATGGCTTGAGAGAATGGTTGTTTTACATTTTTTGTTTTATAATATTTATTTTTTAGATTTTAATTTTCTTTATTGTAAGAAAGTTAGTAATATACTTAGGGGGTGTTTGGGATTCCTTATTTTCATCAACTTATAACTTATAAACTTTTTGAAAAGTTAATAAGGTGTATAAGGTGTTTGGCAAACCATAAGACCTTATGGATTTTAACTTATGGATAAGACAAAATAAAAGGGTTTTGAAAAGTTAGGAATTTGTAACTTATTAACTTAATGAGTTTGATTTACCTATTACACCCCTCTAACCCTCAAACCCATTACACTCCTTTTAATAAAAGAGTGTCCTTTTTAGTCATTTTGGCTTTCCCAACACATAAGCTAATCCAAACATTTTTTTCAAAACTTTTTTTAAAATATTCATAAGTTAATAAGTCCTTTTAACTAAAAGTTCCTTTTCTCTTAATAAGCAATCACAAACACACCCTTAGGGTTTAATGATGAAATGGTTTCATAAATAAATGATATGTATAAGCCGTTTAAAAGCTGTCTGGATTTGGTGACCCATGACCCGCTTATGTTTTTTACTATAAAATTGTTTATTAATTATAAATAATATCTTTTTCTTTTTAAATTGGATATTAAATTTTAGTATATTCTTATTTTATAGGTTTTTCATATCAAATAATTGGTAATATTAATTTTTAATTTAATGAGATGTTATAACCCGTTTAAGAGCTATCTGGTTTTGGTAAAACCCATACCCATGAATTCAGGTTAAATCATTGAGAGGTCTCTGTTTTAAAAATCAAGCAACCTGGGGGCTTCCATAAAAGAGTGGAGCGACCACATCGCGACACGTAAGATTTTAGAGGTTTCATTTATATATATTATAGATTATAGATTATAGATTAATATTTAAACCGTAATTAAAAAACCAAATAATCTAAACAAAGAAAATGGTTTAGGCGTGACAGAATAATATGGTTGGGAGTTCAACAGTTAATTTTATGTATTTATTAAACAACCCCCTACGTGGGGTTTGACTTTTGACGTTTTGTATTTTGGTTAGGGGAAATTCTCATAATAGCCATTTTAAAAGATTTTATAAAATGGTTTTTAAATTTGTTCATCTTCTACAAATAATTCACAGAATGTCCATTAAGAAAAAGGCGGGACGATCAAGATGACTAATTCGTAGAGTCAATGAAAAACGAACATGCGTTCATAAAGCTGGCGCGATAACTGGTTCGTGAAGACAATCTAAGCGCCAACAAAGCAGTCGGCCCGACGACTGCATTCATGTCTATGTCAGGCCAACTAAATAGTGATCACGCCAACTAGATTGTGAAAACACCGACTGGATCACAACCGACTAGATCACGTTGTTAAAAAACACCGGCCGACTAGTAAATTTCGTTGGATGACTAAATCATATCAAATGAAGATTTTGAAAAAGCGTTATAAAAAATTAGGGACAACTAGATCGTGAACATGCAATTTAGATCATGATGCAAAAAACCGGGACGACTAGATTATGATACAAAAAAACCGAGACAACCAGATTATCATTTTAAAATGATTTGTAAATGGGTTTAGTCACAGGTGACAGGTGTCAAATAAAAAAATCATTTTAAAAATCGAAAAAATACAAACATTTATACTATAAATAGACAAAAATAGGATATATGATATAAACCACCAAATATACCCGAAACCAATATTCTTGTAAAATGTCTTTAAGAATCTGGACGTGGTTTTGTTTTTTTTACAAATAGAGAGGAAAACTTGTTTAGACAATGTGTCAAACCATTTTACTTGACTTTTGACGTTTTGTATTTTGGTTGTGATGAAAACATTGAAAGGTTAGAGGGTAAAACTGGAAATATGGTAGAAGAATGTGACTAAACAGTGCCTTCGGTGAAGGCTTAAAAGGTTAAAAGAGGGGTCGTATTTGTTGTCTTTTTTTCAATAAATATATTGAAAATAAAGATAAAATGTCAAGTAAAGTTGGTTGTTTTTGATGGCTTTAATGATTTTAACTAGAAGATAGAAAAACAGGAATTGGCTATAACTATAAAATTGTTTGTGCACATAGTTCTCGACTATACAAGGAAATAAAGTAGTCTCACTAATTTCCAATGTTCCTTGAAGAGCAGCTGGTTTGTATAGCCCTTTAAATGCGTATTATTACAATTGAAAGCAACAAGATATTTTTGTTATTATTATTTTACTATCTTAAAACCAGCATATGATAACTTGGGGGCTTTGGGGGCTGCCGTAGTTTCATAAACAATGAAGAAAATATCCAACGGTCCAACCTTTTAACTATTTTTGTTTTAATGGTCCTCCGTTAAAAAAAACTTAACGTCTTTACGTTTTTTCCGAGTTTCAAACTGATGTTTTAAGGCTTTTGATCGGAAGAATGATACGAGTCAAACTGATGTAAAACTTATCTCGAAACGATATATCAAATGGATTGATTTTTCTTGATTGGAAATTCAAACACCCGAATTGAAACATTGTTTCGATGTTTGGATTATCGTTTCGAGATTTACATCACTTGACTCGTATCATTCTTCCGATCAAAAGCCCTAAAATATCAGTTTGCAACTCAGAATAAAGCGCAACGGCGTTAAGTGTCTTTTAACGGATGACCGTTGAGACAAAAATAGTTGAAAGGTTGGACCGTTGGTAGTTATTTTTAAATGTAGGATTATTATTGGCTAATACACGAAAAGTAAGATTATTTATTTTCAATTTGCCTATTCAAAAATAAAGTATTTTAGTTGTATGTCAAGCTATATATCATGGCCCAATCACAACTCTCAAACATGGATGATCTCTTTAATCTTGATCTTTGTTTAACCATGGAATTAGATCACCCTTATACAACTCTCACCACCAAAGAACCCCAACCACCATCGCTAGAGGAAGCCAAGAATCAAGTTGTCGCGATGAAGACTATGATCATGGATGCATCAAGTGTTTGTAGTGTGTGTCTTGAAGGTTTCAACTCATCATGCACAAGTGGTAAGCAAGCTCCTTGTGGACATGTCTATCACTTTGATTGTATTACCAAATGGCTCTCCAT
This sequence comes from Bidens hawaiensis, assembly GCF_021521415.1. Classification (NCBI taxonomy): domain Eukaryota; kingdom Viridiplantae; phylum Streptophyta; class Magnoliopsida; order Asterales; family Asteraceae; genus Bidens; species Bidens hawaiensis. The sequence goes on along the minus strand of NW_027500053.1, from coordinate 75,271 downwards.
TCATGACTCTTGCCCTCTTTGCCGGAGTAAAGTTTTCAACAACCGGATAAGTGTTCCGGCATGTAATTTGTAGATATGTTGATGTCATAACTTATTGTTGTATCGGTTGCTAGTCGACAATATCATCAAATGAAAACTATATTCTCTCATGTTTAGTTGAGTTTATATGTGTTATACTTGTTAACTGGGATGTTAGATTGCGTTCGTTGTTCATTGTAGGGCTGGTATTCTGTGAGGAGGTGTTAAAACTTGCAAGGCTCTGTTTCAAAGACCTGTATATGGGTACTCAACCTGCGAAAAAAAGAAACTTATATACTATACTAAAATGTTAAAAACAAAAAAGCAAAAAAAAAAAAAATAATAAAATAAAATAAAATAAAATAAAATAATAATAATAATAATAATAATAATAATAATAATAATAATAATAATAATAATAATAATAAAAGATGCATGTATGCTTAAGGACACAAAATCCATTTTCTAAACAAAATATAATCATGGGTCGCACCATGCTCTCTACCAATATCCATTAACATTCACCACCTTGGTAAATGCATGGTAGTATTATATATAATTATAATTATCATTTATTTTTATTTTTTATATCTATTATTCAATTTTTATTCCATCATTCATCTAAGGTACAATGGGGTTGAATGAGAAACTTGGTGCTCGTTTTGCTTTTGAGTATATATTGTAATCTAATGTCTTTGTAATTGGGTGTATATGTGCTTTGATGTGTTTGTTCTTGGCTAGCATCTTGCTAGTCAAGTTCTTTTTGGTTTCTAATAAAAATTGGTCGTTCAAAAAAAAAAAAAAAATCTAAGATACATTCTACTCCTAATCATACTCTACTGTTTGAAACGAACTCGAACCCTCGACCTCGATGAGAGGAATCATTTAACACACTAAAACATATTTTTGGTGTTAAAATAGTTAACGACCGTGTTGAACTATTATCGTAAGTTAATTAGTTTTATCATTACCATTTTCATTTTTATTCTAATTTATGTATAAAGAGATTTGGTTTTAGTTATTACTTAGACTATATGTAGTGGTTGTTTAGTTAAAATGCCACCTAGACTCTATATAGACGAAATTAACTTAACTAAAGCCCATTTTAGATAAGTGTAGTGGTTTTAACAAATTACAATTATTACTCAAATCAATCTTTTAGTTATTATTTTATTATATTCAATAAATATAACAGTTTAAATGATAAAACAACAAATGATAATAATAATAATAAATACAATAACATTTTAATCAAATAAAAGTTTCATTCGTTTCCGTTATACTGGTGGTCTTTGTCTAAGCGGTTCAGATCGTGATGTCTGGCCGTCCTTGACTAAAAGTTTAACTCGCACTCGAAAAATTCTAATTATCACCGGCTCATACACCTCCCAAGAAGATAAATCGTTGGATAGTTGATCCATCTTTTTTAAAGGTTATCAACTTAGAAAATATAGATTTAGTGTGATGAAAATGTTAAAATTCTTAGTTTTTTAGTGTAAAAAATTTAACTTTATAATTATCATTTGCATGTCCTCAAATTATTTTAATTAATTGCTCTGTTGAAGAATTTATTGCATTTGAAATTTTGGGGCCTTAGCGGGCGAAGATAATAGCCCCATATTTGCATGTCACGTAATGGTTTTAACATAGACATATGTAGCCAAATCATCACTTTTGGAGCCCCATGTAACTCCACCACGTGCAGTCTTATTACCAATAGCATTTCGCTTTTCGTTTCGTTTCTAGAGCATCATGCTATTATAAGAACATCATTGCTTTTATGTATAAAGACTATATTGCTCCTTTCAACATGCTTAGTTAGGGTAACTTATGTATTAAATTTTATATTTTAGTTAAAAACAAATGGTTTTAATTTACTCATGTCTCCCTTATTATATAAACAACATAAATATTTATCAGCTACAATATTATAATTATAGCCTAATGATGTCAAGGTATCTGATAGGGTGGATGCCCTCAAAATGACGTGGATTCAAGTCTCGTAAAAAAAAATGATTTACTAATTTGTCGTTACAAAATAAATTGAAGTCATGCGACATATTAACACCAACCATAAACTTGACATGCAGCATGAATATGGGCTCCACTGCATTTCAATCACAAATTGACCTATACTATTATTTTATGTTGCTCTTGTTTTGTACAATATGATTGCCGATTTATGGATGTGGTATTATCATAAAACCTCAAGGATATAATATATTTTGAACATTTGTTTAGACTATCCAACACGACAAGTTGAGGGAATAAATATAATGCAAAAACATGATTTTAAATGCTACATTAAAATAAAGTTTGATTGGTTGGATACTATTAGGCAGTAAATACTTGAACGACTAAAGTGTAAATATTCAATAGTTTAGGGTTATAATTGCAAATATGTTAGTATACATATTTAGTAGTCGTGAATGAGAAATTTATCAATGATTTGAGAATTAATTACTTCTTCTGTGTTTTCCTTCTTCTAATAATCGATCATACGTTTTGATTACCAAATTGTACGTAACAGATACCTCATAAGTCATAACCTATGTAGTTAATGCGGAAAAAAATCAGATAGCGATTAAGGGACGCTATTTGAGATATAGGTTATTGCGGTGGGATAGCGGTGGGATAGCGGTGAGATAGCGGTAATTTTAATATCATGCAATTATATATATATAATAGTAATATCAAAAGAAAAAACACAAAAGTATCGATAATTGAAACATGACTCAATCATAAGCAATGAAATCTTCCTCCAAGCCCACATCAACTAAGGTATCGTTGGTAGACGAAAGAGCAAGAACGTGATTTTTTTAGGGCTTGGATAAAAAAATCGTTCATAAACAAGTAATAGATCAAATTTGAAGTTTGGACTATTATGGCCTTTTTTTTTAATTTAGTCCAAATATGCCAACCTTGAAAATCGATACTATAATCGCTATCTAGGAAAAAAAATCGGTCAAATAGCGGCCAATAGCGCCGCTAATAGTGGTTCCGTTATTATGGATCGCTATTGGCACCACTATTTTGTAAAGGTCCGCTAACCGCTATCCCATTGCTATCTCACCGCTATCTCAATGATATCTCACCGCTATTGACTGCATAGGTCATAACCCCTCACACTAGTTGGATACCTCATAAGTCATAACCCCTCGCACTAAATTACCAGCTATGGCTGGCAATTTGGTATATGTTTAAAACACGATCAAACCAGCTAATAAAAAAGGTACACTATGCGATATTTTTATTTTTCTAATTATTGAAATTAGTAAGTTATTTTCAATCATTTTTCCTTATTGACATATGAAACTTAAAACAGTGGTTAAGCGAATCATATACATGTTTGATACTTGTGTTAAACACATCGTTTCTAACATGTTTAACAAGACAAGGCCTGTTTTGCCAACTGAAAGTATCACATATTCACATGGTTTTTTAAGAATAAACAAGTTAGTGTGGAATATGAGTTGTACTTTATGCTTCGTTAATATACATTTTTATTTAATTTTTATTTTTGATTCATATACTTTTCATCTTTAATTTAAACTAGGTTAGATCCCGTGTTACACATTGACGGAAAATCTAGCATTATTATTAAAGGTATCACATTGTTGTTTTAATTAAAAGAATCCAACATACAAGGACAAATAGAGAAAATTTAAAATATAATTCTAAGTTATGCCACATATTTCTAACTTATACCATGAAACAAAAAAGATATATTAATTAAAATTTCATCATCTACTAAAGTCTTATGTTGTAAACTATGAAGTGTAAACTTGTATATGTTGTAACATAAGCTGTGTGTTATAAAAACAATTTTTATTGAAATTATAAAACCTTTAAGTACACAACATAAAAATTGCGAAAAATATGAATATAATAATGAGATATAATTTTAACTTTTATTAAACCGCGCGTTTAATAAATAAACAATATAATCCATACCTCATGACTTAAACAATCATTTCAATCCAAACATCCATACATCCAGTCCAAACGTTCATAAATAATTTCTCAAAATCCAAAAAAATAAAATAACAAAGTCTCAAAATTTTAAAAAATAACAATGAAAACAATTAATTGTCTTTATTACTCAATAAATGATGATTATAACCATTTATTTTGAAACCCTTTTTAACTTAAGAGTCAATGTTTAAATTAACATGTGGAAATTATATAAATGAAAATTTGATGAGTTAGAAGCCTATGTGAACATGTTAGTTGAATGCTATATGAAAACCTTGAATTGCCTTAATAGTAGTAAGATAAGATTAGCATGTTGTGTTTTAAGTAATCATTAAAATTCAACAATAAGTTTGCCCGTAAAACCAAACGAAATTAAAGTTCTTTATAGAAATGACAGAAATTAAGCTTGCCCATTATTGTTATTATAAAGTAAAACCTTAATTTATAAACATAGAATTAATTGATATTAAAATGAGTTGACCTATTTTTATTGGCATCCGTTTCAAAGTAACCAAAATTTAGTGATTGATTTATTGTAAATTTAACAAAATTAAACCTATTTCGTCCGGATACCAAGAATAAACTTACATTCTAGTTGCTTACAGTCTTACACGAACAAAAGATAATACTTACAATAATATAAATAATTACAACAATCTTACATTTAACGTTTGCATAATATATTGACCCCAAAATAGTCAAAATTTAATCAGAAAGTGGCAATTATCCAAATCACTCACAAGTTGCTGGCCATCAACAGTGACAAATTACCTTGATGGCTTCAAATTCCATCTGCGCAGAATTTGAAAATTAGATATCAAATCAATTTTATAAAATAGAGATCCAAAACTCACCCTAGAAAGCCAAGATTGCATTTGTATAGAACCAATAAATTTAATGTTAATATAGAATCAATAAATCAAGAAATCAAATTACATACCTTGTCAAACTGATTCAACGAATAATGATGTTAATGGTTGCAGATAAACGGACCTGTCAATCAAAATTAGGGTTTTAATTGAGATTAGGTGTTTAATGTTAGTATATATAAAAAAAAATAGCTATAGATTTTATAAAAACTTACAAGTAGCATTTCTTCATTACCTTATCCATCTTCATCTTTTGCAAATAAAACCAACACCAGATGTTGATGCATTACCAATGAAATCTCCAACTTACTGTAACTCAATTTAAGCTTTAAAAAAATTGCGTCACCAGATTCCTATCAAGAAAAAAACATTAATATAAAAAATACCATCCACAACATTTTATTGTGAATGTAGCAGTTTCGGCCCATTTTCTTATAATTTGTTTAAATATCAAATCTGTAATAAACAACGAAAACATCATCATCATCATCGTACTCAGTATATCCCACCAATAGCAAAGCTATGGTAGGGTCTGAGGAGGGTAAGATGTAGACAGCCTTACCTCTACCCCATGGGGATAGAGAGGCTGCTTCCGGTGAGACCCCCGGCTCGACAGTAGTTTTGCATCAAGCCTTGGACATATTACATAAGACACATAGCACTCAATCATCGGGACGCCGGCTGATTGGTGCATGTACCCTTGTCTTTCGGCTATCAACGCCACCACATGATGCCTGATTAACCTTCCATCACTTTTAACGTTATTTTCACAAAATTAGTAAAATAACGTCAAAATTAGTGCAATTTTACTTTTGCCCACCCGAGGGTTCACACATATATACATTATATGCGCGCACCGCAAGCAAGGCACACATAAACAAATCAACCCAAACGTAAAGAACATTAGAAGAATAATAAATTTTAGAAATACAACTAAGCTCCAAACACAATATATAAATCAAGATGGAGCTGTTTTTGTTATTATAAACGAATGATACAACACAACATGACTAATAGATATAGAGGGTTATGCGAACCATAACCCTTGCTATGAACAACTAATGGAGATATTTTCTGCCATCAAATCCAAAATGGGTCATCTTCACCAACTCTGCGTGCCTATTACATAACATAGAAGAAAATGGGTTATTTGGTTATTTACGTTACATACATATGCAGAGAGTAGGTTATGGAGTCGGTGATGGAAATGGTGTGAAGAATTCCCTTCTCATCATGTATGTTATATAGTGATTAGACAACAATTTATTTTTGTTAAGTCTGTAAACATAAAAATTGTTATAAATGCAATTTAATATTAGGCGTAACAATATGCATATAGCAATGCAATATATAAGTCAACGGTAAGTATTTTAGGATTAACCCCCCACCCCTAAAAATAACCTTTCACGTTTGGCTACTATATTAGCTTTCTCAGCTCATTCTATAATTGAAACATTGAAACAAATTGTAAATATAACTAAATCCTATATGGTGGAAATAAGGGTTGTTACAATATATTAGTAATATAGAATTTTGAATTATGGAATAAACTTTATTTTGGTAAATGGCGGAATGTATGGGTTACTTAAATTTCATTAAAATTAATTTGTGGAAATTATGAAAATGTCAATAATTGAGGGATATTTAAAATTCTTTTTCATAATTTTAATTCTGAATTCATAAACGAAAATAAATTTTGAAATTTGAAAATCTGATATCAAATGCATAAAATCTTATCAATTAATGTTTGATTTTTGATTAAGTTTGTAATTCAATTGAATGTAACAAAAAATTGATTATTGATCGGAATTGCATATTGTACTCATAAATCCATTTAAATGATAACGACTTACATTATTGACTGGCTAAAAAATTAGGGTTACCTAAATGGTTCGAAAATTAGGGATATAGTTTAAAAACGGAAAAAATACAGATTCAATAAGATTGATCAACAAATAAATCTTTGTAATCACCATGATAAAAGAATTTTACCTGGAAGATGATCTTCAATTGAATCAATATGTGTAGCTGGAAGAAAGAAACATAATATAGTTAAGCTATTTGGCGTTTGCCTCATAATGATAATAATATATAATAGGGTTAGAGAAGAGGCGAGATGTATATTAAAATGGGAATCGGGTTATATCGAATCAGGTTATAACAAATAAACGGGTCGTGCGTGTTTGACAATATTTAGATTAAAATTTAATGGGTAATATGTGGAAATTAATTATATGGAAATGTGATGATATGGAGGCTAGATTAATGACACGCAGACGTAATTGAGTTGCTTTAATATATATATTAGTTAGATTAGATGTTACTTACAAAACAATTTTTTGTTTTTAACCCCAACAATTTTTCACTTTTAACTTTAGTTCCAGTAACTTTTCATATTTTACAAATTTTTCATGTTATGTTTCGGTCTAAATTTTGTGAGTTAACATGTTGCAACGCGCATGTGTGGTTCAACGTTTTTATGTTTATTTTCCCTTCTTAATAGATCCATATCATCGTGCGGGTCGTAAGTTGACTTAGTTGCTTTTTTCTATGTTATACGTTTCGGTTTAATTTTTGCACGCTAACACACCATGATGACGCACGTAGTTGAATGCTTTTACGTGCACTTTTCGTTTTTTTTATAAGTCTCGTTGCAAAGCGCATGTCCAACGCTCCCGTCAATCGTTCTTTTTATAAGTCTCGTCGCAAAGCGCATGTCCAACGCTCCCTTCAATAGTTGTGTTTGACGAAACGGCGCCCCTTCAACACACGAGTACGATAAAACGTTTCGACGTTGTTTTTTTTTGGTCTTACTCACCTGCCCCAACGCAGAGGGTTAATACTAGTTGCAAATGAGATGATGGGCATTTTGGTAATTCAGGTCTATTACCCATGTATACATTTAACTAATTGATTACTAGCGCCAATTATAGGTCCGTAAACGAAGCAAGCGAACACAAACACGATATGCTCATGCTGCTTTTTTAACTTAACCAAACAATTATCTAACACGGATAACTAAATGAACATGAATTTGTTAGTTATTGTACAAAATGTACACACGCATTTGATATCTTATTTCCTTTTCTTTTAATGTATTGGACATGTTCTTCATCATTAAAATGTGAGAGCATTAGGGTTGAGCGCGGTTCGGTTCGGTTATTAGACGAAACCGAAGTAATCGATTATTTGAATTATGCAAACCGTTCGGTTTTCGGTTTTTCGGTTAATTTCTGTTTCGGTTCGGTTTTTTTTCAATTATGTATTGACATTGAAAAAAAAATTTAAAAAATAAAAATGCATATTTTAAACTTGTATAAGAACTTGTTAGTGTACTATAACCCACATATATATTGAATTTAAAAGACAAAAAATAGGCACGTGTTACGTGGAACTATATGAATATAAAGTTGTTAAATAGAGTTTAAAAATTAAAAAACATTAAAAGTTTAGTCCCGATCTTCATTCATCGTACAATTTATTTATCTTAAAAGTTTAGTCTATTCCTCATCATCTTGATAATCTTTATCATCATCAATCGGTTTGGTTTGGTTTTTTTCGGTTTTTTAAAAATGGATAACGGAATCGAAACCGAAATTTCGGTTTTTTCAAAAAAACAAAAAATTAACCGTCGGTTAATGCTTCGGTTCGGTTTTTTTGATACGGTTTTTCCGGTTAATTCGGTTTCGATTCGGTTAATTCGGTTTTTTCTCACCCTAGAGAGCATCATTTTTATTACTATATTAGTTGTCTTTGTTTGAAAATATTTAATGAAAATGTGATTTATAACAAATAATTATATTTATATATATATATGCTATATAAGTAATTATTTGTAGGTTTGTGTTCTACTAAGAGTTTCACAATAAGTCAGACTATATAAGCAACAAAGCTAAGATGAACGAAATGTCCATACTTGAAGTTGTATGGTTGGAACAACTAAAACTGTAAAAATTTGAGAAAAATGATTTTAACAATTTATCACCTGTCCATATAGGTGGATAAACTAGAAGTAGTTTATATGTATGAGAACATTTTTATATATAGTTTTCATAGTTCATAGACTAAAGAACTAGTGGCAACCCTAAAGGGTATATCACGCACTAACACTCACGCATATGCGCTTGAGAGAAATGTTGTGCTTTGACGTCTCCCTTTGCACTTCTGATAGTCTAAAGCTTGAGAGTTGCCTTTATGTTTAATCCCAATACAATATTAAATACATCTTATATAATTTTACTATTTGTTGGTTAACTTGTTTTGTTTGTTTACGTTTCATGTTATGTGGAGAATAATGGAGTGACTTGTTTATGATTAAAGTTGGAGTTAGGGCTATGACTTTTACCCGAAACTCGAAACCCAACCCGAAAAAACCTGTACCCAAACCTGAACTAACCCGACCCAAAAAACCCGAACCCGAGAAAAGACTAACCCAAACCCGAACTGAAGTAATTCGGGTTGGTTCTCGGGTTTGATTTTGTAAGTTTCGGGTCAACCCGAAAAACTCGAATAAATTTTTAGTTTTGAAATTAAATATATTTTTATGTATAATAGACTTATTCTTAGTCACTAAAGTTATCAGAATCCGAGCCTAATCGACTGTTGTCGCTCTAACTATTATGGATCGATTGTTTATTATTAATTTATGTTTTCTGTTTATTACTAATAGCAACCGTAATCAAACAACCAAATTACGTCTGATCGAAGATGATCACGGTTCGAGTTAGTTACTTAGTTTTACTCTTCTTTTGAATTGTTTTATGACTTTATCAAGTTATGTTGGTTTATTATTTGATTATTTGCGTTATGAGCAAAGCAGAATATGTTTTAATTTTAGCATTGAAGTTTTTTATTTTTCTTTTGTTATTGTTTCATTTTTTAGCATACTCGAAACCCGATTAACCCAACCCGAAAAAAACCTAAACCCGAAAAACCCGTGAGAGATTTGGGTTGGGTTTCGGGCTAAGATTTAAAACTTTGAAACCCGAAGAACCCAACCCGAAAAACCCGAAATCCGAAAAACGAACCCGAAGAACACCCCTAGTTGGAGTCATAAACTTAAGTTGTGGGCCGGCTCATTCTGACTAAAAAGTGTTGGGCTCAAAAATATTTAGTTGGCTCAACATAGCTAGCATATGTAAGTTTACGTTTTCTTGAAATTAAATGACTTTGAAGTGCACCCTAATCAAAGTAGGAAAAGATAAACAGGTCAAAATCTTTTGATTTTGTTTGCATACTATTTATTTCTGTGTGCTATGCTTTATTTTATATTTTTATGCAGATATAGCCTTTTGCCACTAAGACTTCCAGTCACCAAGATTTAAGCTTTGGCTATGGTTTCACGCCAGTAGTGGATCCAAAAAATTTTCTTGTAGAGGTCGAAAAACTTTTGGGTCAGTACTCAGTTGCTTATCGCTATATAAATTTTTCTTCGGTCCAGTTCGGTTTTACGAGTCGGGTCAAATCGGTATATAATTTGTTTTTTGATCCACTTTGGTCGTTTAAGTCGAGTTAAGTTGGGCTGGGTCATATAAAAAAAAGATAATCACACAACATATCATATTACCATATAACCAAAAAAATACATGCTATGTCATTAGTTACGCATAATTAAAATACTATATATTTATAGTTGTTTTCTACTAGTTTTTATATTTTGGTATCTAATCACAACATCATTCGTTCGATATTCATATATTAAAAAATATAAAAGGAAAAAAAAGTGCTTATTAAAAGTTAAAAAGTTAATTAATCATATACGAAATAAATGGGCAAGTAATTTTGGGAAAAAACATACTGACTTTTATTATATATTACATTATAAGTAAACCAACTCGGAAATAAATAAATGTTTTTTTGACATTATCTTTATTTTCACATATCCTAAAAATTTTGGTAGAATAATGGATTATGAAAGAGAGTTAATAAAGGCTCGTTACATCATTAAAATGTTAAATTAGGTCATCTTTTTTCTTTTCTTTTTTAACTGGAACATGAGAATACTTTTTTGCGCCGGCTGCCGGAAAATATGGTTGGTTTACTCTTTTCTTTTCATCTCAAGTTCTCTCTGTTGGTGGTCGTTCTCAAATCCAAAGGGGTCGGTGTCAAAATTTCATAAGGGTCGACCGGAATTTTAACACATATATACCACTAAATTTTTTTTTCTCAAAGGGATTGGCCGACCCTCTACCACCAATGTACCTTCGCCACTGTTTCACAACCCCACTGCAACGCGTATGCGAGGGGGTGGGGGGGGGGGGGTGGGGGGTTCAATTTACTAGTTGAAAACGAATTTAAACTTGGAATATTAATCACGTTTATTTTAATAACATTAAGTCCCAATCTATATTTGGTGGATTTCTATTTTTGTTGATAAATGATCTTGTGAATCAACATTTATTCTTAATATTATCTCATTGTCATCCCTAATACGGACCTATGGTTGTGATATCACAATCAAAGCCAAAAGAAAGTTTAGATCTTATTTTATTTTTCATAGAGATAAAGATTTGAGTTAAACTTTTCGGTAGTATACTATTTGTTAAGCGGGAAAGAGAGACGAAATTGAAGGATCATTTTGAGGAATGAAAAAAGAAGTCTGGTTGGTCAATAAAATAAAATCACTTATTATTTAGTCTGTCACGTTCCTCATAAAACATCCCAAATTCATTCAATATCCACCCTGTTTTGTTTTTTTTTAAAATCATTTCATTCCCTCTTTCACCCATCTTACTTTTTAAATAATTAATGCTTAAACCCTTAATCTTATTGGCGCCCTAATAACGAGACATTGTTTTCAACATGTAATCTCATGAAATGAGATAAAATATATTACTAAATAAATTAATAAAATCTAACCATGCAAGCTTTCTTGCTGTTTAAATCATGCTAAAATCTAAATTCTTTTTGCCATTTTGAGAAAAAAAAAATGGGTACAGAAATAAACAGAGAGAAAGTTGTTTTAAAAGATACAGAAGTGAAACCACAAGAAGAAATATGGAATTATATTCTTGGGTTCACTCACATTGCTCTTGTCAAGTGTGCCATTGAGCTTGGGATACCTGATATCCTCGAAAACCGTGAATCCCCGATAACACTAGTTGACCTAGCATCAGAGATTGGGTGTTCACAGTCTTTGTTGCATCGGGTCATGAGGTTCTTGATCCACTATAAAGTGTTTCAAGAAAAACCAATATCCGAAACATCTGTTGGATACGCTAAGACACCGTTATCTAGACTCCTAACAAGACATGGGAAGCATAGCATGGCTGACTTGGTTCTTTTAACAAGCAGTTCCACAATGTTGGCTCCATGGGACAAGTTAAGTGGTTGGATGTTAGGTAACAAAGATTTACCATTCGAGGCGGCACACGGCAAAGATATATGGGAATATAGTGCGGCGAATCCTGATTTTAGTAAGTTGTTCAATGATGGAATGGCATGTGAAGCACGAATGTTGGTGTCGGCGGTGTTGGAGAGCTGTTCACAGGTGTTTGAGGGGCTGACGACCCTGGTGGATGTTGGTGGCGGTAATGGGACCGCTCTACGGTTGATTGTGGAGGCTTGTCCATGGATCAAGGGGATTAATTTTGATCTCTCTCATGTGGTTTCAATGGCTCCAACATCTAGTGGAGTTGAGCATGTTGGAGGAAATATGTTTGATCATGTGCCCAAAGCTGATGCGGTTTTTATGATGGTATTTAACTATTTACCACTTTTTCTTAATTTTGACTACTGTTATAACCAATAATTTTTTACTTATTTTTATTGTAAGGTTGTGAATGTAAAAATGATAAAATATGTATCTCATAAAGTGACATGTTTTCTTTGTATGTGATACTTAAACGCCACTTGTCAGCTTCATGAGTTCCATATATGTAACTTTATGAGGTACATATATATAACTTTGTGAACTAAATACTTGTTTTTAATCTTTTTTATTTAATTTTTTTTTACCCTTCTAACCTCATAATTAAATATACGAAAAAAATTGATTAGTTGGTAGTAAGTTTCTTAGTTTTCTCATATCTTTGCTATAATTTTAAGATACGATTTGATTAGTTTTTATTTTTAATTCCCATCATTTATACGCGCGGCTTTCACTTATAACAGGAAGTTGCGACTCAAATAGTACTAACATTAAGCCAAATCACCATTATATAAACTCGTGGATTCAAATCTTAAGAGGCAATAAGGAAAATGTTTTACTTGCCTTAGCTTGAGTGATATATGAGGTTTACTTCAACTCACTTTTTTGTAAACTAACATAATCTTGCCTAACTTTTTTTTTAACTCTTTCTTCCTTCATTTCAATATGATCACGTGTCGTATTATGATCGTAACACAAGTAACGAGTACATTTGAATGTTGAAGAAAATATTGCATAATTGGGCGGATGAGGAATGCATTGCCATACTAAGAAGATGTCGAGAGGCTATTCCGCAAAATAAAGGGAAGGTGATTATTATAGATGCAGTATTAGGACGTGACGAAGAAAATGAGTTTAAAGGATTGGGATTGATGTTTGATATTAACATGATGATTTATACGAGTATAGGAAAAGAACGCAATCTAGAAGAATGGTCGCATGTGTTTCATGAGGCCGGATTCACTCGTTACACTATAAAACATATTCAAGCTCTTCAATCGGCTATTGAATTGTATCCTTAATCTTTATTCACTATTTCATGGGTTCTTATAATATTTGTAGTTTAATAATGTATTCTTTCTTCTGTGTTTGCCATTTGTGTAATGTATTATTATGAAATAAATAAAGGATTCAAGTGATAAATTCAATGACACATGACATCGAACTTTCCACAAGAAAACACATACCTGCCATTGGCTGTGTACACTATGAAATTCAAGCAACATGTAGCAACATAACCCTCCCAAAAGTAACCATATAGGGGGAATGTGAAACATCTTGAAAACCATGTGTAAAAATCGGCAACTTTGAAAGTTTAAGGGCCAAACAGCCATTAAATCAAAGTACATGGTATAAAATGAAATATGTAAATTTGGCCCAAGCGGACCGCTATGGTTCGTTGACCAAGTGAAGCAATAAAAGGGTAATGACATGTGGCAAATAACGATGCGCAAAATTGTTATACGCGTTGATTGCTCATTTTATCAGCGAACCGTTGGTAGCGGCGCAAACAGTGCGCTAACAGCTAGATATTTTCCAGCTCTGACAAATTTTGACACGTGCCAGTGACACGGATACATAGGCTGGTAGCGGACTCCCACCAGGTAGCGAGTTGGCTATAAATAGGGCCTTATGGATGTCAGTTTTAACACCGAATTTCTGGCATTCTACCTCGAAAATTGTTCTTGAGCCCCAGTCCTGAGACGATTTCTGAAGTCCCAACGTTCTATTCAAGTGAAAGTTCTGCTCGATCACCGAAGCCATAACCCTAAGGTAACAATTAATTGCTTTAGTGAATTATTATCTAAGCCAAGACCTTCGACTTAGTTATAGTCAATAATTTGAAAAGTAAACCTATTGGCATTAGTTTCCATATAAACGCTATCTTTTTTTATTTATTAATTATTTTTTTACAAATGTATGTTTCTTGGTATATCCTTAACAAATTGACGTTTCCATGTTGCCTCTTCGCCCACTTATCTAAAGCGATGAACTTTGATTCCATCGTGGATCTAGCTATAACCGTTTGCTTCGACGATTTCCACGATATAGCTGCACCTCCAAGTGTGAACACATACCCACTTGTTGCTCTAGAATCATCATGTCAAATAGCCAATTCGTATCATAGTGTCCTTCGATAACTGCTGGATATCTGTTATAATGCAATCCGTATTCCTGAGTGTATCTTAAATACCGAAGCAACTGAATCACACAGTTCCAATGAATTGAACTTGAGTTGCTCGTGTGTCTACTTAGCTTACGTTTGGTCTAGTGCAACTCATAAGATACATCAAGCGGCCAATAATTCTTGAGTATTCCAACTGGTTAACGGGTTCACTTCTATACTTAGCTAGATGTTGACTTGTGTTAATGGGAGTTCTAGCTATATTAGAGTCATTTGAATTAAACTTCTCAAGAACTTTGTCCACGTAGTGGGATTGACTTAAAACAAGTCCACATTGGGTTCGTGTAATTTTAACTCCCAAAATCACATCCGCAAAACCCATGTCTTTCATGTCAAATCTTGCTTTTAGCATGCTCTTTATGGGTGCTATGATTTTGTCATCACTTCCAGCAATGAGCATATCATCTACATATAGACACAGAATGACATATCCATCTGATTTGTCCTTCACATATACACATTTATCACTTTCATTGATTTTGAACCTAACATCAAGCATGACATGATCAAACTTTTGGTGCCATTGTTTTGGAGCTTGTTTCAATCCACAAGGATTTACAAGTTTACACACTTTCTTTTCTTGTCTAATGGCTGTGAAAAACCTTCAGGTTGTTCCATGTAAATCTCTTTCTCTAGATTTCCATTTAAGAAAGCTATTTTCACATCCATTTGGTGAACTTTCATATTTCTAATGGTGGCAATTGCAAGCACCAACCTAATGGAGGTTATTCGCGTAACTGGAGAATATGTATCAAAGTAATCTAAACATTCTTGTTGTTTATATCCTTTGATCACCAACCTTGCCTTGTACTTATCAATGGTGCCATCTGGTTTCATTTTTTTCTTGAAGATCCACAGATATCCTACTGGTTTACATTCTTGAAGAAGATCCACTAGTTCCCAAGTATGATTTTGTAAGATAGAATCTATCTCACCTTTGATGGCCTCCCTCCACTAAGGTCCTTCTGGGAATTCACCACTTATTGGTACGTTTGAGGTTCCTCTTCTAAAAGTCAAGGCTAAAGGATTTTTCAGTCATTTTCCATTTACTCTTTTTAATTTCATCTTTCTTTGTCTCAGATTGTTCTCGAGGTTCTTTTTTTGCACCCTCATCCTCTGAAACAATTTCCTTAACCGGTCTATAATAACTCGATTCTTCTTTACCCTAGCATGGGAACACATGTTCAAACCATGATGCATCCTTTGATTCTATTATGGCACCGTTGTTTATTCCAGGGTTCTTAGAATCATGCACAAGAAACCAAAATGTACCACTAGGACGGGTGCATCCTATAAATACACAATCCACTATTTTTGGTCATATTAGTAGGTGTTTCGGTGGTGTTACTACTACCTTGGCTAGGCACCCTACACTTGCAAGCATTTATATGATGGTTTATTTCCCGTCCATAATTCGTATGAAGTTTGATATATGGGTGAAAGAACGTGTGTAAAGTGGTTTATATTGTGTGTTTTACTTGTTTATATGTATCAAACACGACTACTTTGAGCGGTTTTATGATTGTAGGTGATCGGAGCTTAAAGAAACTAATTAGGAGCATTTAGGATGGAATGGAAATGGAAGTAATGATATATGATGTGATAGAGAATTGAAAAACTAAGACGTTACTGAAAACGGGGAGGAAATCGAATTTGGAATGAAGA
Organism: Bidens hawaiensis; assembly: GCF_021521415.1. Lineage (NCBI taxonomy): Eukaryota > Viridiplantae > Streptophyta > Magnoliopsida > Asterales > Asteraceae > Bidens > Bidens hawaiensis. The sequence continues at coordinate 58,911 of NW_027500053.1, read as the reverse complement.
TTTTATGAAGAAAACTGTTTTATGGTACTGTAGCCACCGTTGGCTACGGTGGCTCCACGTAGGATACAGTGGAGTTGTCACCGTAATGCAATGGAAGATGACCGTAGGCTACGGTCACCCCTAACGGAAAATCGTTTTTTATTTTATTTTCTTCCTTAAACCCTAGAATGATTATTCTTTATACCTTAACATACTGGGACGATTTTGGAGCCGTCATTCATCATCATAACACCCACCAACCACCGCAACATCCATGTTCTCATCATCTCAACCAAGAATTAATATTTCCAAGATGTTTATGCTAGGGTAAAGCTTCTATGACCATCTCCGGGCATAGGGTTTGTGTTTGTGGTTAGACTTTTTGGTATTTTGAACCTTAATATTAGATTTGGATTTGGTTAATCATTTGATTAGTTGAATCTTTACTTTTTTTTGTGTGCTTAAATAGTTTTTCGTAATTAAATGCTTAATAATGTATCAGTTAATTGGTTTGAGGTCATCAACATTTAGGATTGAGTTCTTATCGTCATTGGCCCGTTTATCATTAACCCTGACATTGATTTCATTCATCAAAACCTAAAGCTGGTAATCAATTAGATTATTATTCAGCTGGCAAATTATTTAGATTAAGTTTCAATAATCAGCAGAGCCAAATATTTAGTCTTTTGCTTATTGATTCAAACAAAGAGATTTCTAAATAGGTTTAATTACTTATCCAACTTACTTCACAACCTGAAACATAGAGATTGGTTATTTCCTGATAATTATTTATAAATCAAAGTAATAGTGTTTTCATTTAAAAAATCTTTCAAATTACTTGACATCGTCTGTCCAATTAGTTGAATAATTAATTAATTATGAGTATTAATAAATTATGAGTTTGATTAGCACTTCCCACTGATTCCTTGTGGATTCGACACCTTACTTGCCCTTGCTAGTAAAGGTATTTTATAAATGTTTTTGATTGACCTTTCGACATCGATCAGTGTTACATCTTTCTTCTTATAGGGTATCATGTTCAAGACATAATTCACTAATAAGATTGCTTCCCCTCACATGTCTTGGCTTATCCTAGAACTTATCATCATGGAATTCATCATTTCTTTCAAAGTGCGGTTTTTGCGTTTCGCTATCCCATTTAATTGAGGGGAGTAAGGAGGCGTGAGTTCATGTATGATTCCATCTTTTTCACACATGTCATCAAAAGGTGAAACATATTCACTTCCTCGGTTGCTGCTTACGATTTTGATTTTCCAGTTTAGTTGATTCTCAACTTCGGCTTTAAACAAGATAAACTTATCAATAGCCTCATCCTTACTCTTAATTAAGTACACATATACCTTGTATTATCATCAATGAACGTGATGAAGTACTTGTTCCCACCATGAGTAGGAATTTCTTTTATATTACACACATCAGTGTGGCTCATCTCGAGGGGTTCGATGGTTCGTTCAATCTTTTTGAATGATGATCTCGTTTGTTTTGCTTCGACCAAAGTTTCACATTTATTATTTGAGTCGATATCGAATGTTGGTATGCAATTAAGTTTAATCAAACTTCGAATGAAATTAAAATCAACATGACCTAGTCTACCCATGCCAAACATTAGAAGACTCAAGCAAGTAGCGTTTTCATTCTTTCCATTTACCATAATTACATTCAAGTTGAACATACCATTGACATCATAGACCTTACCAACATACAAACCATTTTTGGTCAACACGACCTTATCCGACTCAATCACCATTTTGAAACAAAACTTATTCAATTTCCATCCCAACACAAGGTTCTTACGTATATCTGGAATATACAACATGTTGGACAAAGTTAGTTTCTTTCTAGAAGTCATCTTCAAAACCACATTCCCCTCGCCTTTAACTTCTACTATGGTGGAGTTTCCCATAAAAACCTTTTCTCCATTAGTCACCTCGTGGAAAGTATTAAAGAGACTTTTGTTAAAGCACACAAGACGGGTAACCCACGTATCGACCCACCAATCCTTGTTATTTTGCCCAACCAAGTTAACTTCGGTGACCAAAATTGAGATGTCCGTGACTATAGCAACAAGGTTATCAACCTCACGAACCATGTTCACTAGTAGAGTATTTTCTTTTTTTGGAAGCTTGCACTCGTTGGCCCTATGACCTTGCTTCCACAATTGTAACAAGTTCATTGGAACTTCTTTATCCCAACTCCCCCTTAGGACGAAGATTAGAGCCTTTCCCGTGATTCTTCTTACCACCATTTCACCATTTTTATTACCCTTTGAAGATTGGCCATGCTCAACTACATTGGCCTTTGATGTTCCAGGACCATCAATCCTTTTTAGTGCAATTTTTTATCTTCTTCAATATGAAGGCAAACAACAAGATCTTCACTTCCTTTCGCTTATGATTGAGATAGTTCTTGAAATCAACCCAGCTTGGTGGTAGCTTTTCCATCATAACAGCAACTTGGAATATCTCGCTGAGCATCATTCCTTCCGTAAGAATATCATGAAGAATAACTTGCAACTCTGGACCTGGCTCATGACAGTTTTTGAGTCTATCATTTTAAAGTCTAAGAATTTAGTCACCATGAAATTCTTAGTACGCGTATCTTCTATTTTGTATTTGCGGTCCAAAGACTCCCATAATTTTTTGGCAGTCTTGGTTTGCAATACACATTATAGAGTGCATCCACCATACCATTCAAAACATAATTCCGGTACAAGAAATCCGAATGATTCCAAGCCTGAACCGCGCTCTTTGATTAAGCATCCATTTCCCCTTCATTAACTTGAGAATGACTTCAGTCAAGAACCTCGCTAGGTTTAAAATGATCAGATAAAAGAACATATTTTGTTGCCAATGTTTGAAATTGACACCGGTCAATTTTCTTGTTTCTCAGCATGAGATGTAACTGCATTAGGCAGTGGTGCAACCAAACTGGTTGTCACAGCAAGAACAGAAGTCATGATCGCAAAAATAGAAGTGCTCATGGGCTGGGATTCCATTTTGAAATGAAAACACAAGAACAATTTATAATTTGTTTAAGTTTGTTAGAATTCCTGTATGAAATCTGAAATAGTAATGAAATAAAACAAGAAACGGTAACAGTGAATCATGCTTGTGTTTGACACAATTCCCTTAAACAGATTCGCGGTCTATTCCCAGGGTACGCCGGTTTGAAGCAATAGTAGTGTACTGCCGGACTTGATTACTCGCCTTAAACGAAAAGCAATGTTGTAGCAGAGAGTTTGAGAGTGATGTTGGTATTTGGAACTGATGCAATTGATATGGTTTTATAACCATAAAACCCATAACTGAAACCATTGTTGAATAATGACCATTAATGTATAATAATACTGAATAATGGTCATTAGTGAAGTAGTTTAAACCGAAAATACTGATCATTACGAAAAATAATGATCATTATATATAATCATTGCTGACCAGTTATGAAATGCATCATTACCAGTGCAAAAACCTACCTCACTGTAACATCCCGAAATTTCCAAGTAATATTAATTATATTACTTAATATTAGGGAGAAAGTTTACCCGGGTTATTAGGAAATAAATAATAGAATATGAGTTGGTATGGGTCGGGCTAGTGTTGGGTAATGGATGTGGGTTGTGGACTTGGATTAATTGAGATGGGTTAAATAAGAATGGGATTTCAGGGATATAAATACCCCCAAAATCCCAAAAATATCTTCGTTTACATCTATTTCTTCACACACTCAAAACACACACATTCTAACCGATCAAGATTCGAAGCCGAGACCCGAGATTTTGTTGATAGATCTGAGTTGGTGAGGTAAGAACAAATCCAACAAAGCTAATATTACTGAAAATGGTTAGGATTGGATGGGTTAACCGGACCCGAAACCCAAACTGCCCAAATCGGACCCCTAAAGCGTCTATTTTAGGCCGATTTGATGGTTGGGATTTGTAGGCGCCGATCATACGATTCCGTGGGTACCAAAATCGAGTTATTTGGCTAAGAAACGAAGGACTTATGGGCAAACAGATCTGCAGCGCGATAACTTCGCCTGCAAGATTAAGTTCGCCTGATGAACTTCGCCTTCAAGCGTAACTTCGCCTTCAAGCGTAACTTCGCCTAAGGATAACTTCGCCTACGGCCAAGTTCGCCTAAGGATAACTTCGCCTACGGCCAAGTTCGCCTAAGGATAACTTCGCCTACGGCCAAGTTCGCCTAAGGATAACTTCGCCTGAAGCCAAGTTCGCCTAAGGTTTAACTTCGCCTGAAGCCAAGTTCGCCTAAGGTTTAACTTCGCCTGAAGCCAAGTTCGCCTAAGGTTTAACTTCGCCTGAAGCCAAGTTCGCCTAAGGTTTAACTTCGCCTGAAGTGAAGTTCGTTTAGAAAATAAATTAAAAGCGATAAGTTAAAGTAAGCTAATACTAGGCCACCAGATTAGGTCAGGCGAGTATTGATACGTGTAACTTGTACAGTTAGCCGAGCTCAGTTAAAGAAGGGATTTACAGCTACCAGAGGAAGAAGCAGAGTCCAGGTGAGTTTCTAGCCCCATTCCTTGTTATGTTTTCGGGGCTGTGTGCATACTCGATGTGAAGTGTGAATACACTTACCTTAAGTGGTAAGTGTATGCTATAGATGTTATACGAGGTATATATTTTATAATGCTTGTCGGTACGTGAACGATCTTCGGATATTGCACGTACCGCCAAGGATAGTAAATTCCAAGTGGTTGATAGTGTGTACGAATGTTATGATGTGACTGGTTTATTACGTAAATACCTAACTGATATGAAGTGTGATATAGGCAGGTAGAGGTAGAGTGTGTTAAAAGTGGCAAGAGTCTAGCAAGGGTGTTAGTGGCATAACGTGAGCGCGTGATAGGGAAAGCCTGTACGTGCCATCGTTATTATGTGTGTATGATTGTTGATGTGACATGCTTATTATGTAAATGATATGAAGTGTGTTGTAGACAAGTAGAGGTAGAACGTGTTAGAAGTGGCAAGAGTCTAGTAAGAGTGTTAGTGGCATGACGATAGTACGTGGTAGGGTAAGCCTATACGTGCCTTCGTTATTAAAGTGGCAAAGTGGCATAACGTTTTACGTTATTAAAGTGGCAAAGTGGCATAACGTTATACGTTATTAAAGTGGCAAAGTGGCATAACGTTTTACGTTATTAAAGTGGCAAAGTGGCATAACGTTATACGTTATTAAGTGGCAAAGTGGCATAACGTTATACGTTATTAAAGTGGCAAAGTGGCAAGGTGGTAGGTGTAAATAAGAGGCTAAGTGGTAAGTTAAGCAGGTTAGATGCGAAAGTGTGAATACACTTACCTTAAGTGGTAAGTGTATAGATGTTATACAAGTAGCTATTATGTAATGCTTGTCGGTACGTGAACGGTCTTCGGATATTGCACGTATCGTCAAGGAGAGTGATTGTCAAGTGGTTGTTAGTGTGTATGTATTCTATGATGCGATTGCTTATTATGTAAATATTGTATTGGTATAAAGAGTGTTGTTGACAAGTAGTGGTAGAGTGTGATAGAAGTGGCAGAGTCTAGTAAGAGTGTTAGTGGCATGACGATAGTACGTGGTAGGGTAAGCCTATACGTGACTTCGTTATTAAGGTGGCATCAAGTGGCATATAGTGGCTAAGCTGTAGGGGTAATTAAGAGGCTAAGCTATAGGGGTAATTAAGTGGTTAAACAGTGGCATGTTAGACAGTGGACTATGTGTCTTCGGATACGTATATATTGTATGAAGTGGTTGTATGATAAGTTGCTTGATTAACTAGAACTCACTCAGCGTAGCTGACTTTTAATATGCACGCAGGTGAGCTGATTAGAGAGTTAGCATGAGGATGACACACGGCATGAATTGAACGGCTGGCATCTGAAGAAAGAAGTAAAGATGTTTTAAATATAAAGTTTTGTGTTATGGTATCAAAGAAAAGATTTAATGTTTTGTAACAAATGATTCATGTTTCATATTCCGCGAAAAGTTTTAATAAACTCTGATTTGAAGAACTGTGTTTATGAGTAAATCCGACGCTAAAGTAGGGTTACCGGGTTCAGGGCCTTACAAGTTGGTATCAGAGCAAAGTTCGAGAGATTTAAGCATCCTACATGCTTAGACTCGAACAGAGTATGGGATATAAGTAAGAAAGGAAAGAAGATGCCAGTTCAAGAATGCCATGTATTGCTCAAGCAAGAACAGTAAAGGTAAAGTGTAGGATTAAATGATATATGTTAAGGAGAAAGGAAAGATATGTGAACGATAAGGATAGAAGTAATTGATTGTTTGATTTGACTAACTGCTTAAGTAGAACCAACACAAATAGACTCATAAAGGGAAGCGAATAGGACACAGAAAGCAACGTGATCAGCTAGTCACAGCTGGCCACTGTTATTACCTGTTAGCCTTGCTATCCTTGTACTAAATAGTTCCTTGAGTGATGATGTTTGTGTTGTCCCTTTAAGAATACTGATGGCTGGAGTTGGAGAAGTTGTGGGAACTGGGGGTCGCACTGGACGTCGTGGCAGGCCTCGTCTTGTCCGGCAACCCTCGGTAGAAGAAGTTTCCCACACCGAAGATGAAGGGAGCGCCGCAGGAGGAGACCGGAACAACAACGAAGAAGTTCAACTTAGCCCTGCAGTTCAAGCAGCCATTGTTCAAGCTGTAGTTGCTGCTGTGAAGAACCTGAATCCCGAAGGATCTGCTGGAAGCCGTGAACGAACCATTGAAGGGGCAGGTGGTAATAATAGAAAGGATGACGAGAGGGAAAGGGGTGACTCAAGTGAGGTAAGGTCTGTGAAAGATGATGATAGGAAGAGGGGCCGAGGCGGTTGCAACTATAAGTCCTTCAAAGGTTGTGACCCGCCTAAGCTGACTGGTTTAGGAGACGCAATCGCTACTCTTCAGTGGATAACCGCCATGGATAAGGTTATCCGCATTAGCGAGTGCCGTCCTGACCAAGCAGTGGGTTATGCCACTCAGTCATTTGAAGATGAGGCCATGTACTGGTGGGAAACGGTCGAACAAAGGAAGACCCGAGAGGAGATTAAGGCCATGTGGTGGGATGACCTTAAGGAGTTAGTGATGAAAAGGTTCTGTGCTGATGCTGAGGTTGAGAGGGCCGAGATGAAATTTCTGAATCTAAAGGCGGACAAGATGACACATCGTGAGTACACCACTGAATTCAACCGCATGTCTAGGTTGGTACCTGACATGGTGAACACCGAGGCGAAACGGATCAAGTGCTACGTTAGAGGACTTCCCCAGAAGGTCCGCATGTTGGTCAGGGCCAACAAACCTGTTACCTTTGAGTCTGCGGTCGAGCTGGCGGAGATGGTCTATGATGATCTGGCGGCGGATGATGTGGAAGTGGAAGATGAGGAAAAAGGGAAGGGAACTAAAAGAGCTGGGGATGTCGTGGAGCGTGCAGGGAGAAAGACACAGAAGATGGCAGGAAGGGAAGCATGTAAGGTGTGCGGGAAGATGCACTTGGGGGAATGCAAGGCTGGTCCAAATCAGTGCTACCGATGTGGGAGGAAGGGGCACATCTCCCGTGAATGCACCGAGGACCAGAAGTGTTACAAGTGTGGTAAGTCAGGTCACATAGCTAGGGAGTGTGGAGAAGCCGTGGCAGTGGGGGAAGGAAGAGGAAACGCGTGAAAGGATGGTCTATTAGCTGCTGAGGAGATTGCAGGAGAATAAGTGGCATGTCACAGTTGTTTTATGTTTAGTAGTTAAAGAGTGTTTTATGTTACAGTTGAACCTATGTTTGTTTAGCAAGCTTGAATGATTTCCTTTTATGTTATGAAGTACTTGTGACTTCTTGTGCTTTTGTATGAACGATCTATGAATTTAACTTGAATGCATGTTGGTTATAATAAATAGTTGTGTGATGGTAAAGCGTCGCCTTAGGAGTTAGCGTTATTATATAAAACAAGGTTCCTCGGGAAGGCGATACGAGACTTGGTACATCGAGGGCTTCATGGACAAGCTACCGTAATAGCTAAAACACATGATCACCGCTCGATGACTACAAGTCAGGAGTAAGAGGGATAACTCAGAAAGCGAAGGCGATTCAATAAAGCGTGTAAATATAAGAAGTTTTCCTTTTATGGGGAATAAGTTAGGTTTCGGGGACGAAACCTCTTTAAGGAGGGAAGACTTGTAACATCCCGAAATTTCCAAGTAATATTAATTATATTACTTAATATTAGGGAGAAAGTTTACCCGGGTTATTAGGAAATAAATAATAGAATATGAGTTGGTATGGGTCGGGCTAGTGTTGGGTAATGGATGTGGGTTGTGGACTTGGATTAATTGAGATGGGTTAAATAAGAATGGGATTTCAGGGATATAAATACCCCCAAAATCCCAAAAATATCTTCTTTTACATCTATTTCTTCACACACTCAAAACACACACATTCTAACCGATCAAGATTCGAAGCCGAGACCCGAGATTTTGTTGATAGATCTGAGTTGGTGAGGTAAGAACAAATCCAACAAAGCTAATATTACTGAAAATGGTTAGGATTGGATGGGTTAACCGGACCCGAAACCCAAACTGCCCAAATCGGACCCCTAAAGCGTCGATTTTAGGCCGATTTGATGGTTGGGATTTGTAGGCGCCGATCATACGATTCCGTGGGTACCAAAATCGAGTTATTTGGCTAAGAAACGAAGGACTTATGGGCAAACAGATCTGCAGCGCGATAACTTCGCCTGCAAGATTAAGTTCGCCTGATGAACTTCGCCTTCAAGCGTAACTTCGCCTAAGGATAACTTCGCCTACGGCCAAGTTCGCCTAAGGATAACTTCGCCTACGGCCAAGTTCGCCTAAGGATAACTTCGCCTGAAGCCAAGTTCGCCTAAGGATAACTTCGCCTGAAGCCAAGTTCGCCTAAGGTTTAACTTCGCCTGAAGCCAAGTTCGCCTAAGGTTTAACTTCGCCTGAAGCCAAGTTCGCCTAAGGTTTAACTTCGCCTGAAGCCAAGTTCGCCTAAGGTTTAACTTCGCCTGAAGTGAAGTTCGTTTAGAAAATAAATTAAAAGCGATAAGTTAAAGTAAGCTAATACTAGGCCACCAGATTAGGTCAGGCGAGTATTGATACGTGTAACTTGTACAGTTAGCCGAGCTCAGTTAAAGAAGGGATTTACAGCTACCAGAGGAAGAAGCAGAGTCCAGGTGAGTTTCTAGCCCCATTCCTTGTTATGTTTTCGGGGCTGTGTGCATACTCGATGTGAAGTGTGAATACACTTACCTTAAGTGGTAAGTGTATGCTATAGATGTTATACGAGGTATATATTTTATAATGCTTGTCGGTACGTGAACGATCTTCGGATATTGCACGTACCGCCAAGGATAGTAAATTCCAAGTGGTTGATAGTGTGTACGAATGTTATGATGTGACTGGTTTATTACGTAAATACCTAACTGATATGAAGTGTGATATAGGCAGGTAGAGGTAGAGTGTGTTAAAAGTGGCAAGAGTCTAGCAAGGGTGTTAGTGGCATAACGTGAGCGCGTGATAGGGAAAGCCTGTACGTGCCATCGTTATTATGTGTGTATGATTGTTGATGTGACATGCTTATTATGTAAATGATATGAAGTGTGTTGTAGACAAGTAGAGGTAGAACGTGTTAGAAGTGGCAAGAGTCTAGTAAGAGTGTTAGTGGCATGACGATAGTACATGGTAGGGTAAGCCTATACGTGCCTTCGTTATTAAAGTGGCAAAGTGGCATAACGTTTTACGTTATTAAAGTGGCAAAGTGGCATAATGTTATACGTTATTAAAGTGGCAAAGTGGCATAACGTTTTACGTTATTAAAGTGGCAAAGTGGCATAACGTTATACGTTATTAAGTGGCAAAGTGGCATAACGTTATACGTTATTAAAGTGGCAAAGTGGCAAGGTGGTAGGTGTAAATAAGAGGCTAAGTGGTAAGTTAAGCAGGTTAGATGCGAAAGTGTGAATACACTTACCTTAAGTGGTAAGTGTATAGATGTTATACAAGTAGCTATTATGTAATGCTTGTCGGTACGTGAACGGTCTTCGGATATTGCACGTATCGTCAAGGAGAGTGATTGTCAAGTGGTTGTTAGTGTGTATGTATTCTATGATGCGATTGCTTATTATGTAAATATTGTATTGGTATAAAGAGTGCTGTTGACAAGTAGTGGTAGAGTGTGATAGAAGTGGCAGAGTCTAGTAAGAGTGTTAGTGGCATGACGATAGTACGTGGTAGGGTAAGCCTATACGTGACTTCGTTATTAAGGTGGCATCAAGTGGCATATAGTGGCATAAGTGGCTAAGCTGTAGGGGTAATTAAGAGGCTAAGCTATAGGGGTAATTAAGTGGTTAAACAGTGGCATGTTAGACAGTGGACTATGTGTCTTCGAATACGTATATATTGTATGAAGTGGTTGTATGATAAGTTGCTTGATTAACTAGAACTCACTCAGCGTAGCTGACTTTTAGTATGCACGCAGGTGAGCTGATTAGAGAGTTAGCATGAGGATGACACACGGCATGGATTGAACGGCTGGCATCTGAAGAAAGAAGTAAAGATGTTTTAAATATAAAGTTTTGTGTTATGGTATCAAAGAAAAGATTTAATGTTTTGTAACAAATGATTGATGTTTCATATTCCGCGAAAAGTTTTAATAAACTCTGATTTGAAGAACTGTGTTTATGAGTAAATCCGACGCTAAAGTAGGGTTACCGGGTTCGGGGCCTTACACTCACGCGGGCCCGGGTTTTTGGATCTGCATCATGTCCGCAGGACGCACGAGTTCAAAGAAATTCCAGTCCAGAAACCCATTTTTGCACACACCCTCACGCGCGGGTAGGACTTGTGGTAGAACATGTTATAAAGATTCAATGGAGTAGTAAAGCTTTTACCTTATAAACAACTACTAATTTTGTTCTCACACCTATGCGGGGCAAACATTTACCACATTTTCATTTAAGACTTTCATTCACACTTATACCCAAAAGTTCCAACAAGTATTAGGCATGCTGTAGTCATGCTCTCATTTGTGATGTGTGTATCTTTATGTGACTAATGATTCTATGAAGAGAATATTGTCCAACTGAGTTATTAAAAGTTATATATTGTCATTTGTTGTCTCAATGAATTATAAAAACCTTTATGAGTCAGTCAACAATATTCACCTGCAGTGTTTTCAGGTAATTAAGAATAGAATGATAGACGATGATGAATGTAGGATGAAGATTGAAGACCCCTGGGCATAGATATTAGTCAGCAAATTTTTTAAATGTTAATCCTTGTATCATTTTTAGATAAGAAATGTTGGTAATCTTTGACGGTGTTTAAATCTTTGTTTATATAAATCATATTTTAATAAAAAAAAATTTTGACGCATCACAAACTTTGATGAATTGACAAAATTGGTAGAAACGGTTGGTTAGGCCTTTGAGGCCGTGTGTGATAGGTTGGTATCAGAGCTATTGATTTAAGTGAATTAGGTATTTGACAAAGTACTTAGGTTTTAACCAGTTTAAGTTTAATAAAGAACGGATAAGATATAATAGTGTCAATTTCTATTCCTAAAATCAATGGCTCTGATTTCGGACGAGTTAAGCATAAATACATCTGACTGAATACCCCCAGAAATGTCATCTAGGTTTTCGAATCAATATTTTCTATTGCTTCAAACTGTCATTTCCAGTATTCTCTTTACTTATTGGCCGGTCACTTTAACCTGCCTACTAGATTTCTGATGCTAAGCTGTAGCGACTAGCGAGTCTATGGGTGCCCACTAGATTTTACATATAATATGGCACACCATTGAAAACAAATATATTGTTGGAATATCGATCACGTTTATTTTAAATATCTTAAAACCATTAAGGCTCAAGCTATATTGGGTGGATTTCTATTTTTGTTGATAACTGATTTTGTGAATCAACATATAATCCTAACTTACTATTATGTCATTGTCGTCTAGGGTCCGTAAGGTTTCCAGTGTATCCGTAATGGTATTTTAACGTTTTCCATAAACCAGACTTGTAGAAAACGCTGATTTTGATTCAATATTAATTCATTTCAAGCTTCCCACATTGGCCACTCCTTGGTAACTTTTGATGAAAAACTAGCCAACAGGCAGTCAAAAAAATTTATGACAACTCGTTTCTTTTACTTGGATGCCAGTGGCGGATCTAGAAACTAATTTCAGGGGTAGCGAAATTTTTTTAACCGTACATTAGGAAAAAATATTTTTTTACCGGTTTCACGTTTGTAGGGCCTTGATTACGCGTTTCGCGCATAGCGGAGCCCAATAACGCGTTTTGCTCGTGCAGGTGTCTGGTTAGGCATTTGGCGTGTCCCGGGCTCGGCTTCGTGTTATAAGCGCACCGACACCCGGTTAACCCATTTGCAATGGTGGATCAAAACAAGTTGGTTTATAATGGACGCATCAAAATAACTGAAACTTGTTTGCTTAATGATATTGTAAAAATATTCAAACTTATTAACATATTAATACAATGATTTTATTGATATCTTTTGATCAGATTAAACACTTATTGTTAATGATTAGTTTTAAAGTTTACTCAACAAAAATATTGATAAACACAATATCTAATTTAATAATTAAGAAAATAAAAGAGTCGCACATGTTTGAACTTGAAGTTATAATATTTAAACTTGGTGATGAATCAAGGTCGTCGTTTTCTTTTCTTTGACGTTTAAAATGGATGTTAATAAGAGGTTGTTTACTCATTTTCAAAGTTCTCTAAACAAAATTTAAACTGCAAACCTAATATCAATTCCAATTTACACCTAAAACTCAAGGCTAAATCCTTAATTATTTCCAATTTAAATATAACCCTAAGTACCTAATCAATTCCAATTTAAACATAAACCCTAAATCCCAAATTAATTCAAATTTAAACATAACCCCAAATCCGTAAATACAAGAAATTTTACCGAAAAGAAGGAGAGGCCGGAGGTGGAGTGGCCGAGTGAGGTCAGGAGGTGGCGGGTGGCTGGTGGTGGATGGAGGCGGAGGTGATGGCAACCGTGGTGAACTAGTGGTGTGTGGTGAGCAGAGTCTAGGGAGGTAGAGAACAGTTTGACTGTGTGCTTATGTTCACAAATCCAGTTTTTTTTATTGTTAAACTTAAAAGGATTATTTGGGTTATTTGGTTTTTTGGTTTGGGCTTTATAATTTAAGTGGGGTTTTGTTGGGTTTAAGTATTAAATTGATTGGGCATAAAATACATAGGGTAACGTAATTTTTTTAGGGGTAATGAAACCCGAAAACCGACCAAATTTTTTTTTGCACTTCCGGTGAACCGTTGAGGGGTAGCAGAGGCTACCCCTCCTCCTAAGCTAGGTCCACCCCTGTTTGATGCAAACATGATTACAAAATTAGAAATGAAGTATCTTATCTTAAATATACATAATCAAAACCTCTAAAAGCTCTCTGGTTGCTCCCCACCCTTCTCAAGCCACCAAATTGCTTCATTTGAGATCTCCCAACCTAAACTTTATCAGAGGTGGGTCTTTCAACCGTGCGCTAGCTGCAATCAAACTAAAAGCGCTAACGAGCAGCCAAACAACCGCAGGGGCTTCCAGCAGTGATATCTGAACCTCAAATCTCGTCACAGTGGAACGTGTAACCTGCCCCCCTTCGTCGGCCCTTGCCGCCTTCCTTAACAAGCCCTTTAGCCTCCTTTGCGCTCACTTCCGGCATCCCCACTTCCGTATCTTTTGTACGGGATTCTCGTAGTAGGCTGGACCAACATCCAAACGAGAGAGGGCAGTCTTTAGACTGTAATGGAGGCCTCTCATGCGTTTGACCCGTATTCGTACATTTGGGTCTCACCGAACCGGATAGCCCTTAATTGGGTTATAACATCTCATTAAGTTAAAAATTAATCTTACCAAAGATTTGATATGAAAATCCTATAAATTGGGTTTAGATATACTAAATTAATATCTGATTTTTCTAAAAGAGGATATTATTACAATTAGGAAACAATTTTATGGTAAAAAATAAGCGGGTCATGGATCTCACCATACCCGGATAGCCCTTAAATGAGTTATAATATCTCATTTATTTGTAAAACTCTTTCATGATTAATTTTCTTTTAACTTTAACTTAAAGAAAATATTTCACAAAATAATATCCAAATTATAATCAATGAACATAAACGAACAAAAATAAAACATTAATGTGTTGCTTGTTTTTTCATAGATAAAACATCTGTAGTCCGCGGACCACATTTGCATACATATGTAGAAGAAGAAGTGGACCAAATCACTACGGTCTGCAAGAAGAACTGGTTGCTCCCCACCTCCTTTCAAGCCACCAGATTACTTCGTTTGTAATTGAAGGCCTCTCTTGTGTTTGACCCGGATTTGTGGGTATGGGTCTCACCAAACCCGGATAACCCTTAAACGGGTTATAGCATCTCGTTAAGTTAAAAATTAATCTCACCAAAGATTTGATATACAAATCCTCTAAAATGGGGTTTAGATATACTAAAATTAATATCCGATTTTTTTAGAAGAGGATATTATTAATAATTAGGAAATAATTTTATAGTAAAAAAATAAGCGGGCTATGGATCTCACCAAACCCGGATATGCCTTAAATGGGCTATAATATCTCATTTATTTGTGAAACTCTTTCATTATTATTTTTCTTTTAACTTTAACTTAAGAAAGCGTTTCACAAAATAACATCCAAATTATAACAAATGAATATAAACGAACAAATATAAAACAATAACGTGTTGTTTGTTTGTTCAGATGTAAAATTAGGGTTGCAAATGAACTGAACGAACAGGACAAGGCCTTGATCATGTTTGTTCGTTAAGAAAATAATATGTTCATGAATGGTTCGCGGATATATACCGAACGAGATTTTATGTTCGTGTTCATTCGTTAAGAAAATTAATGTGTTCACGAACGGTTCACGGACACAAATAAAATTGGCGGAGCCTAGAGATTGATACCGATGTATTCATCAATGTGAATAATAAAAGCATATAAACGAATCAAATGGACACGAACAAGGGCATGTTCGTGTTCGCTCATATAACTTTATAAAAACACGGACACTTAATCAAACAAATATTTATGTTCATGCTCATTTATTTAAAAAAGGGATGTTTTGTGTTTGCTTGTTTAAAATCAAAACGAACATAATTGAATAAAGATAAATGAACATATATGAACAAATGTAAATGAACACAAACAAACATAAACGAACTTAAATAAAAACACTTAAATGAAGACAAATTAACAAATATAAAACCTTTAAGCATATGACCTACCTAGATAATATTTAATTATATTCTATTAATACATAAACGAGTATAAATAAACAGGCATAAACGAACGTTTATGAACATAAATGAACAAACAGAACATGTGCTTATGTTCGTTCGTTTAATTAAGCAAACATAAATTTTTTGTTCATGTTCATTCGTTTATTAAATAAACGAACATAAATGAACTTCCCGCCGAACGGTTTACGAAAAGTTCACCGAACGTTTGGTTCGTTTACAGGCTGTTTTTCCCCGATGATGATCGATAAACTCGATATTGATCTATGAAATCGAAAACGCACGGACTTTGTTTCGGTGCGTTTCAGTACTAATCGATGAACGAAAATGAGAGAACACATAGACGATATGTAAATATTAACTCGTTGAAGCTATATTATCAATTTCGGCAGAGTGACGGTACAAACACTGTCTCGTAAGAATGAATGAACCCTCGTAACTGTTGTCTAACTACCTAACTAAACCTTTATATACTAAAGCTCATTCGTTATACTACATGTTCACATTCGTTAAGATGATTGAGCAGTCATTCGCTATATTCTGAATGCTTCTCATTCGTTTCAATTAGCTCCTCATTCATTAAACATATTCTTTCATTTCTCATTCGTTATTTGCATGCTTCCACATTCGCTATCCATAGTTTATCCATGCATGCTCCTATTATCTAACTTCATTCCATTCGTCACCAAGACTAAACGACATGTCGGTTCAACTTCCAGCACTTGTCACATTTCATGTACTAACAAACTCCCCCTTGACAATTGCTGGAGTTCGTTTAACTTTTAGTCTTTGTCGCTTTCAATTGGTCTTCACGTGTGTCTTTGTACATATAATGCCATGAAGAAAATGCACTAACACAGGCCTAGGTAAAATATATGCAGTATGCGGACCACATCTCCATACATCTGTAGAAGAAGAGGTGGACCAAACCTCTACGGTCTACAAGAAGAACTGGTTGCTCCCACACCCTTTCAAGTTACCAGATTGTTTCATTTGTAAATGAAGGCCTCTCATGCGTTTGACCCGGATTTATGGATATGGGTCTCACCAAACCCGGATAGCCTTTAAATGGGTTATAACATCTCATTATGCTAAAAATTAATCTCACCAAAGATTTAATATGCAAATCCTATAAAATAAGGTTTTGATATCTACTAAAATTAGTATCCGATGGTGCTGGATGGTGATAGTAGTAGTGGATGATGGTGGTGGTGGATGATAATGGTAGACGGTGGTGGTAGGTGGTGGACGCTGGTGGTGACGGACGGTGGGTGGTGATGGTGATGGACAGTGGTGGTAGAAGGTGGACTGTGGTGGTGGAGGATGGTGGTGGTGGGTTGTGGTGGTGGTTGAAGGCGTTGGTGGTGGACAGCGGTGGCGGCGGATGGTGGGTGGCGGGCAGTGGGTATTGGTAGGTGGTGGTGTTTAACTCTCTGCAGACTTTAGAAGATTTTTGAAGTGGATGGGCCAAGTCTACACCAAGAAGAGTTCGCGCAGACGTCTTTTAATGAAACTTCTTTGAAAAAACAAATAATCTGCAGATGGCAATGTATGCGCGTGGTCTACGCGGCATAGGCCAAAGAGCTTGCGTATTCATTTTTTAGAAAAACAAACAGCCCCTAAATAGATGATTCATTCAATGCTTTATCCATGTTAGAGCATAATGCCTAGCACGTAGCTCTTGTGTTGTAGGTCTTGATAGCATGTGATTTGGATTTAAAGTTAACGTTTAGAACACAAGAAACACTTATGCGCCGCATAACTCCCAAACTAGCCTATATGTAGGTTATTTGGCCTTTGTGTTCATTTGTCTTGTTGACCTTTTGGTTCATCTGGTTCAACTTATACCTGATCGAATAAAAAAGGAGATTAAAGAGACGTCTTTGTGTTTTCACCTTGATATGGTTTCTGCACATAGATTATGTGGTAGATCTTATCATGGATGCTCGTACACGTTTATCTAACGTTCCATCATGAACTTTTAATTGGTATCAGAGCCATTTGGCTCATGATCTACTTCGAAAATCTCAATTTCATCTCTTTACTACACATATTTGATCATTCTAGAAGATGTAGCCTTTCAAACCTCACCAAAACTTCACACATTGCAATATTTTTGGTATTGAACAACATACTTAAAATTCAGATAATTTCATCTTCATTTTCCCCACAAAAAGTGTCAAAAACTATCAAGTCACCTTATACGGCTCATAAGTCTTGGGACACATAACTTACACACCTTATAACACCTTTTTGACTACATACACGACGCATAACTTCAAACGTGTAACTTACACACCGTGTATTTTCCTCTCTGTATAACTTACACACTGAAGAAACACCGCATAAGTACTTATATGCCGTGTAAGTTCTTTTGGTTCGAACTTACTTATGCGGCGCATATGTTATGTGCTGCATACAGACTTACACGTTAAAATTTGAACATATGCATTATTGTTGCTTATACACTACAAATACTTATACGTTGATGATTCAAACTTGAATTTTGAAGATAAGACATGTAATTAGGTTCATGTGGTTATTCCCATGTGATTGGATTGTAAAAATAGGTGATTGAATGTTAAAAGAGTTGATGAATCAAGAATAATAAACATAAATTGTCACACCCCGACTAGCACAATGCGGAAGCGTAAAACGGGAATGTAACAGACACCTCTGGTATCAACACATTGTTTATAAAGAAACATTACAAACTAATTTACAATATATTACATTTCTTTGTTCTATCATTTTTTTACAGTCTAGGTGGTACAAACAAAACTAGTTCGTTAACTAAACGTTCTTACTACTAACACCCTTGCTTCTATTCACATAGCATCAACCACACACTTCAGGCAAGTAACAGATCACCAAATTACTCCGATTTAGGTACACCTGAAAAGCAGTTTAAAACGGGTCAACTACTAGAGTTGGTGAGTTTCACGAGTTTCAAGAAATCAGTAATGAGTATTCACAAGTCAACACTTGTAATCATGAAATAAGTATGTATGTAAATGATGTATGTGATGTAACTATGCTAAGCTACAGTGAAGCCTGGACTGTTCGTGCTGCGTGCCTCCATTTCCCACGCTCAATCAACCACTGTGGCCCCTTTCCGCCCACAACATGCCCCGGTAGCTATGTCTAACACTACATAGCTGGTTCGTAAAAATATGGTCATGTGCAAACGGCGCTATGTGACACGGCAACCAGGCCGATTCCGTTTGGGTTTGTCAAACCAATAGTACTATTCACAAGCCACCGGCTCGAAGTTAATCACTGTGATCGTGGGGACTTTCGTGTGTTAGCACTTAGATAATTCACATCGGTACATGTTTCAGGTATGTATATGTAATCAAACATGCTTTTCATCCCAAAAGTTCGTAAAACAGTTTAAAAGTGGGGTCATGAAACTCACGGTTTAGTAGATAATCAGAACTGTATCGGCTCGTGGTTTGTTCGGTCCGCTATCAGTAGTTCCTATAATCAATATTATAATAATATTAATATTTTAATATTATTATAATCTCAATACTAAACTGGGCTGTATAACTAATCTGGGTGTAGCTGGAACGCCCAGAAAGTGGCAATAGGCTTAGGTTGTGATGTTGTTCAATGTCTAATACTTAAAACCGAACTTGGCTCAGACTCCCGATTTCCCAGCTGGGCCAAGTTGCTCGTTTACCGCGTTCAGAAAACACTTATGGGAAAATAAGTCTGAGTAAATGTATTGGTTAATAACATTAAGTTATAAAGAAAGATCACATACTGGGGTCCCGGATTAGCCTTGGGGCCCGTTTCCGTTTATTCAGTTTGATTTGAGAAGAAACGCGCACAATCCACCCGGATTGTCCAGGTTTCTCATAGAAAGGTTCATTTTCACTTAACTAGTCCAAACATATGATTTTTGATCACTCTTGGTGTTTTGATTTTCCCGCAGGTTCACTAGTCGCGAACTTGCCGGTTGTTATAAAAACTGAATTTGTTTAATATTCAGATTAGCATAATTAATTAACCGTTAATCATTAAATTATAAAAATTTAACCACTTATCAATTAAAATATGTAGATTTTTATAAAAATATTTCTGAAATTTATTTACTGATTTATTAATTTATAAAAATTCATTTTATCAGCTATATTTCGCCTGAAAATCGTCCGTTTACCCCAAACAATTTCCAAAAATTCCACAAGAATTCCTGAATACTCAAATCATGTCCCAAAACAACTTGTATCAATTCCAGAATGTAAAAAGCTCGTGCGATATTCTTTTCGGCCCAAATTCGGCTGTAAAAATTACACGAACGCAAATAAACAAAACACCTTTAAACTTCTCCATATGATCCCAAAATTCATATGTGATCAAAATACATCAAATCTGAGTTTCCAGAAAGATTTCATAATTTTTGAAGTATTTTAGCTATTTTTCCCAAATAAACGTCCCAATTCGGTAATAAATTCGCCAAATATTCTCGGATGGTCGAAAAATTACCAAATTTGAACAGGGACTTATTGACATAGTCCCTGATGTCCCTGCAAAATTTCAAGTCCTAAAAATATTCACATCATAACCTTAACCTAAATAGCCCGTAAGCGAGTGTTTCGGCATTACCTTAGCGCGGGGTTTGGCTCGTTTCCGACCTTTTAATCAAGTTTTCAGGTTCTTGTGCTTCTAAGAAAGCTAGATACAAGTCCTATATCACAAACCAAGCAATATTTCATCAACATAACAGCCCTTAAGTTAGGGTTTCGGCTAGTGTACAAAAACGAACTTTTGAACTGTAAAAACGTCGTTTCATCCCTTTAATCCGTGTTTATGGCCAAAAAAACTATCAAAACAGGTTCCTTACCATGTGTATGATCAAAACATGTTTATGGACCATTTTTAGGATTTTTACACGGTTAGGAATGATTTTTAGTAACCAAGACATGTTTTTATGGTATTAAACAAGTTTAAACAAGTGTAAAAGTAGCTTATTTAAGTTGTTTACCTTAGGGTTTCATGAGTTTTTGGCTGGATAAGAAGTTTATGTCCAGAATTTTCAAGAAATAATGTTGAAAATATCTTGTATCTGGTTTAAATGTGAAAGAATAAAAGGGGGGGGGGGGCTGCTGCTGCGATTGGACCATCATGGGCCAACTTTGGGCCCATTTTGGCCCAAGTTTTTGATTTCTCAAGCCCAAACACGAAAAGCCCGGTCCAAATTTAGTTCGGGTTCGGTTTTTGGCGTGAAAAACTTATCGGGTGCGACAAACAGCGCGAAAACAAGTGTTTTTCGGCTAGTTTTGTGTAAAATTATAAAAACATACTATATGTTTGTAAAAATCAAAAATATTTTCACGGATCGCTTAAAACATTTCAAATAAGTGTTTGGTAAGTCTTTTTTGGCTTATCGGATGATACAATGCTTGGTTTGTAACTATCTTTTGCGTTTAAATCCATAGCGGGTGGTTAAACGAGCATGTTTTCGTTTAACTTGTTTGCTATCAAACTAAGACCATATTTCTAGTATTTTAGCTTGTATAGATCGTATATCACTTATAGATGCCCCCCCGAGATATCTGGGTCATAACCCGACCCGTTCGGTTGATCGTTCGTTTGTTACGCAACAGGCGTTTATTTGCTTAATCGGTAATTACGTACTGAGGTGTACCTTGTTTTGGCTCAAATGTCACATAAATGTATAATAAAGGTGTGTTCGGTGATTCATTATTGAAGTAATTGAAGTATGTGGGTGATTGGAATGAGATAGCAGTAAATTGATTGTTGTGAACTCATGAAAGATAGAAGACCTGATCTTAAAGCCGATAGGGAAAAGACTTAAGTGTCAAATCATTTGAAGAGAAAGCCTTAAATGCCACATCATTTGAAGAGGATCGGGAAAGAATAATGTCTAAAGGGTCTTTTAGCCTTAATGATTGAGTTGTTGGTTGACCTAAATCTAAGAAATATCCAAGGAGGAGACTGTCAGTGCACGGAAAGTCTATTTGCTTAGATTCACCAAGACCAAGCACTATCCAAGGAGGAGATTGTTAGAGCATAATGTCTAGTACTTAGGTCCTGTGTTGTAGGTCTTGATAGCATGTGATTTGGATTAAAAGTTATTGTTTAACACAAGAAACACTTATGCGCCGCATAATTTACACGGTGCATAACTTATGCGTCGCGTAAGTCCCAAAATAGCCTATATATAGGTTGTTTGGCCTTTTTGTTCATTTGTCCTTTTGACCTTCTGGTTCATCTGGTCCAACTTGTACCTGATCTTCATATTGTCATATCTTTTGTACTATCACTGCTATCAATGAATAAAAGAGGAGATTATAGAGGCGTCTTTGTGTTTTTCACATTGTCATGGTTTCCGCACATAGCATTGTATGGTAGATTTCATTGTGGATGCTCGTAGATGTCTATCTAACATTCTATCATGAACGCTTAATCCAAAACTGAACTTAAACGATCATAACCAAACATAAATGGATCTGAATTACCATTATGAACAGGTTATGAACATAAACGAACGTAAACGAATAAAATTTAATAAAAGTAATGAATATAAATGAACATATAGGAACGAATATAAACGAATACAAACAAACATAAACAAATATAAATAAGCACACTTAAATAAACACAAATGAACAATGATTCATTCAACATTCAATCCATAAATAAACATAGCCAAATAGAAATGGATTAAAATAGGTCCAAGCATATTATAAACATAATTACAATAAATTAAATTAAAATCCAAAAAAATATGTTTACAATATCAGACATGACAAATGTAAAACAAATTCACCACCGCCATCTCCACCATCTCCTAGACCCGCCACCAACACCACCACCATCTCTGCCTCTCCACCTCTTTCGGACTCGGTTTCGGCTCGCCGGAGTATTCTGTTGCTTCTGTGTGGTGCATAGACGGGGAAAAAGATTCGTCTTGTGTGCCTGATGGTTTGACGGAATGCATTGGGTGTGGTTGTTGATTGTTTCTTCCTTCTCTGGTTTGCCTATTCTCTCTTCCGATTTGTAGGTCATTGATGGAAGGGAGTTCTTTGAGGTTAGGGTTTGCAAATAAGATGAACGTATCACACCCTTCATATTTTCTTACTTAAAACATTTTGAGGAGATGCTATTCAACCAACCAGCAATTCCAACGATTCAAGCTTCAATCAATGATGGATACGATGCACAGGTTCGATACCCATTCAAATTTTCTATTATGTGCATAATGTGTTCAATACAAGTTCAATTTTGCTGTTATCAGAAAATCATATTATGTTTGTTCGGTCAACGGTAAGTAAAATCCACCGTGGAGCAATTTATTTTAGTTGCCATGTCATCAAATTTGGTCTAACTTACATGGTTACCAACATAAAATGGTTATTTGTATTGCAATAAAGGTTATTGGCCTGGAAACAAGTTTCATTTTTCTGCAAATATTATCTCCATTTTTAAGTATTAGAATTAGTTTTCATTGTAATTATTAATATTGCTTGATCACATAACATGGGACGCAATAATTCATGCAAGAAGGCTAAGAGTATAGCATGTCGTGAGAGGCAAAGAAGGGAGATGTTAAATAACATGTGACTTTTTTCTTAACAAAGCTTTCCCTTTATAACACTATATCACTATTTAGTGTAGATGAATTATTTTTTATTGTGTTTATAGATTCTTAAAATTAAGCTCTACTTTGGAACCTGACCTACCCGTCACCACTGATATATAAGTTATTTATACTGTAGATACTATTCAAGTTCTGAATCAACTCAAATCTGAATCTCAGGATTTCAAAGGATGAATGAGAAACTATTGGAAGAAATTACAACATTATAGGTTAGTCTATGAATTACGTATATTATAACAGATATAAATTTGGCAAAATCAACAGGCGAAAGAAACAAACCTCGTGAAAAGAAACTTGTATTAAAGGTGGATAAAGTAAAAATGGAGGATCTGGTAATGTTGGGTTAATCGAGTTATTCACGTGTCTGTGTACGGCTCATCAATTAATATTTTTATATCTTAGTTGGTATGCATGGAATAGGAAAAAAAAAAGGTCACGTACTACAAGCTCGAACTTTAAGATATTAGTGGTTTTATATTTTATGTTTTAGTTAATAGTTTATTAGAGTTTAAGTAGTTGATCTGATTGTTTGTTTTAATTGATTTATTAGAAGTGTATGTGAATGCACATTGGTAAAAGAATAGGTCATATTCTACTTTGGAAGTTAGTGTTTTGTTGTTTTATTTATTCACACGCTGTGATGTGTATGCTTATTTATAGCCACATTTGATTAATGAAATATGTAGCAAGTTTTCTTCTTCATTCTCTGCACTTTAATTTTCTTTACACAAACCCTTAACAGTTTTTCATAGCATGTGTGGAGTGGTTCCTGAACCAACAGGTAAAAGCTATGACCAATAATGCAAAAGTTGTAAGTTATCTAAATTTTTCACTGAATCGGTGCAACTTGCAGCTCTGCAATTATCCGTGTTGCGTAATGGATCAACCAGCGGCCCAAGTAGCTGAGATTGGAGCGAGTCATTTAGGTCTATTTGGTTTGTATGTCGAGTTTTTTTTTGTTTGAGAAATAGTTTATGGTTTTTTTCAATCTATTTTGGCCCAGCACATTTAGAATTCCAAATTTTTAGTGGCCAAGGTTAGAAACAGTTATGGCCAAGAATCTTTTAAGCACCGAATTTCATTAGTGCAGGCCCTTCTGAACCCGAACCCACCAAGCCATAAAAGGCTTTTGTTTTAGCCACCTAAATAGTTTGGTTCTCGATTCCCGACTTACGTACCTGTTTTAGAGTTTGAATCAGTTCCGACCTGTTTGAGATAACTAAACATTTTTGGTTTGGCCCAATACGCATTGCATGGTGTGGTGATTGGGAGTTGGGACGTGTGCCCAGTAACTAAATGGTTCCAGTAACTAAATGGGTCAGAACGGGCTTATGGTTCACTTAAATCTATTTAATTCTTTTCTCTAACTGGTAAACGAGTATTTAGTATTTCGACTAATTTTAATTTTGAGGGATTAGACCTATTATTTTAATTGAAATTTTAAGGTCATTTGTCAATTTATTTTTGTCTTCTAATAGAAACGGATTATTTGAACAAGTAACAACTACCAAGCATGTCTATGAAGTTGCAGCTTAGCGAGTGGATCCTTTCATTGCACAGAATATTAAGTGGTTTTAAAATCAATGAGGGCCACAAATCTATTTCCTGTGGGAAGCAGGTTTTTGTTATGTTGGAAGAAACTGAAAGGATTCTTGAAAAAAAAGTGACTAGACACCATGGAATGTTTAAAAAAAATGAGTTATGATATTAAAAAGAGGTTGATGATGATTATTAGTTTGTGTTCCCCTTTTGCTATAGATTTGTAACTGTTTTTCCTTCGCTTAATGCTTATAATCAAATGCTTAATATATATGAATAGGCAGGTGTAAATTTTGTAACCACTATTTCTTCATCGTGGAACGATTTTGATTTTAATGTTAAAATTATGTGGATTTTAAAAGTTTTTAGTTTCTGTTGCTATATGTATATTTTTTTTTGTTTTGATTTGTTATGGTGGAAATGATTCATGATATCTTTGAAAAATGTGGATTATTAGCGAGCAAGCAAAACAGTTAATACCTAAGGTTTGTAAGAAATAGTCAACAGAGTAAAAGTTATCAAAATGCAAACTTTGGCTTCTATACAGATGCTTATCAGGACTTGATCAATTTAATATGTGGAAATTTATAAATTTAAAAAGATCAAAATTTCTTTTCAGCTATCATAAACCTTCTTATCAGTTATAAAAGAAACTTCTTATGTTGGATCTAATTTTTATAGCTATCATAAATCTAGAT
This sequence comes from Bidens hawaiensis, assembly GCF_021521415.1. Lineage (NCBI taxonomy): Eukaryota > Viridiplantae > Streptophyta > Magnoliopsida > Asterales > Asteraceae > Bidens > Bidens hawaiensis. Next base: position 33,734 of record NW_027500053.1, on the reverse strand, counting down.
GTAATAGAAACATGAAATGTGGATGAGTGGTGCATCGGTTAGGAATACGATAAGAAGGTTTATGATTTCTTTATAGCTGTCATAAACCTTCTTATCAATTGTAAAATAAACTTCTTATGTTAGACAAATTTGATCTTTAAGTAATTGAGGTCAGATCGCTATGAAACTTGGTAGGATAGTGAATCAGACCTTAGAGTGTAGGAAAAACATAAACTTGACCTTAAACAAGTTGTTGGAAATGATTCGGGAGGAACGAGTGACGTTCGGTCCGTGTAAAAGCAAAAAAGATGAAGTTGTTATGACCCAGAACTCGTTTTATCGGTAAAACAAGCATAAGGGGAGGAAAGAAATCGATTAAAACAGAAAGGCACGAAAAACCAGTTTTGAATTAACTTCGTGAGAATTCGATTTGATTCGATTGGAAGAAATTCGATTCGTTTGAATACTCGATTCGTTTTGAAATTTGGTTCAATTCATTTTGGGATTCAACTCGATTCGTTTTGGAATTCAATTCGTTTCGTTTGGGATTCGACTAGATTCGTTTGGGGACTCGATTCGATTCATTTGGAACTCGATTCCATTCGTTTAAAAAGTCGATTTTCTAATGAATTTTTAATAAAGACTTATTAACCTCAGCCAGGGGCTCTACCCTTGGACCCTGCTAGAGGTTGCTGCCCCTTGGATCTCGTTAACAGTGGCGCTACCCTGGATCCCCTTTCGTTAAGGGAATCGCTAATCTAGAAATATGATCTGATTAGGAGTAGTTAAGTGATGCTTGTAATTTGTTGCACAGTTAGCCGTGCCAGCTGAAAAGAGGTGTTACCGTTAACTCCGAGAGGAACAGGATCCAAGTGAGTTCTAGCCCCCTTTTTTTACCTTTAAACGTTTTGGGGCTGTATGCATACTCAAGAAAAAGGCAAAAGATGAATATGACATGTTTTATATGTGAAAGTAAATGTGTAAACTAGTAATAAATTTACTTAACTATTATATGTTAAAGATGTATGAAGAATGTGAGTAAGTCATGACGTGGACACCTTATACCTGTTTACATCAGGAATGCTTGTGAGTAGTTTGCAAGTGCTTATACGATAGATAAATGTTCCATTTATGAAAATGATAGTGTGCTATGGAAAGGAAAGCACAGGCATGAATACAATAAAGGACTAAAAGCCTATATCGTGTTTAAGGCACGTGTTGTTATGGAATTGTGGTCTAGATATAGATACAATGTATTACTGATAGAATAGTATTATATGTATAATATGGTCCAGTTATGGATACTATGGTAAGATGGTCCAATTATGGATACAAAGAATAATGTGGTCTCGTTATGGATACAAAGGATAACGTGGTCCAGTTATGGATACTATGGCAAGATGGTCGAATTAATGATACAATAGTAAGATGGTCCAGTTAGGGATATAATGATAAGGTGGTCCCATTAGGACACTAACTATGGTAACCAATAATTATGTCCGTATATGTGGAATGATTGAATGATATGGTAGTTAAGGAATGTATAAATATACGTTGTGTGAATTTATGGTCCAGCTACGGATATTAGTAGAATAGTTAATTCGTTAAATATATGTTTGAATGTTAGATGATAGAAAAGAAAGAAGATATGGAGCAAGCCATACTAGCACTTGTGTAGATAGTAATATGAATGTAAATGTGTACGAATGTTATGCATAGAAGAATGGGTACGTGTTCATGTGTAAAGGCTTCGGGCCTCATGCATGCACAATAAGTTAGGATGGCAAATCCGTCTGACTTTATACGGCTCGGTCATGGGAAGAATAGGAGGTTCGGTTATGAGCAAGCGTGTACAAGAATAGTCATGGAATGATTGATAGACAGACATAGAAACAAGTAATAATGAATGATAAAGATCATGTCATGTACGAATATTTAAAAGATGCGATTCATTTATAAATCGTATTTTATGAAAAGAAAGAAACGTTAGAACTCACTCAGCATGTAGTTGACTTTTAGTATGCATGCAGGTATTGCTGATGGCACGGCAAGCTTGAGGTGCGTACGAGGCTATCCATAGTGAAGATTTAGTTAGAGATAGAAGTTATTATGAAAAAGTTTTAGTTTCCGCTGCAAATTGTAAGTGCTTCCGCTATAACGAACTGAGTTTATGAGTAAATCCAACGTCCAATGTAGGACATGGGGATCGGGACCTTACATAACACTAAATTAATTAGTTTTATTGCACAATTAACTTAAATGATTTATAGCTTTGACACGTTTATAAAACTGTTAACATCCCTTGGAACGGGCATGGCACATATTGGATGGTGGCAAGACACGCTTATAGATCCATGGTGACAATTGCAATAATTGGCCTCGCACCAGGGACGGACCGACTTTGGTGGGATCGGGGTCCCGGGACACCAATCTTTTTTAAAATTACAGTAGATACGATAGGTTAATTTTTTGAAGGACCCCATAATAATTCTTAGGTGGAACCCATTATATCAAAGTTCTCTTTGGCGTAGTGGCATACCCTTTTCCTTCCCACCCAAAGGTCACACGCTCAAGTCTTACTAAGGCTATTTTCAACATTTTTAATTTGTGTTTCTAATTTTTAATTAACACTTAGTGTTTTATTTGGTTTAAAAGCAAATCTTTTATGCGTTTTTCTACATTTTTATTGAGTATTTCTAAATTCTAATTAAAATTTAGGATTTTACTTGGTTTAAAAGCAATTCCTTTTTGTGTTTTTTATTAAATTCTAATTTAAACTTAAGATCTTAATTGGTTTAAAGCAATTCTTCAAAGATAAAGTTATAGAAATCTCATATCCAAGTAACAAACAATTTAAGGCAAGTTAGAAAAAAGTTTGAGTCCTTATATTCTTTAAACAATACTCGCGCCAACCAACCGGTATGGCGATTACCCCAAAAATTCTAACGTTGGGTAGTGAAAAATGTACACCGAAAAAAGGGACCCCATTGGATGAAAATCCTGGGTCAACCACTTACTCGCACAACGGTGGTGGCAACGAAAAAAGAAAAATTAATAAAACCTAAGTCAGAGACGAGAGAAAGCAACATGCAAAGAAATTTGTCATACAAGGTGTGTGGTATGAGAAGATGGCCAATGATCAACCAAGTTCTAACGGTAAAAATGATGAAAAGAAAAAAGAAGAGAGAGAAAATAAGAAGATAAGAACCATATTTTCACCATAACATCTTTAGTAATTATAGTAAAGATTACCATAAGCACCAGTTTATTATTCTTTCTTTATGATAATTTTTGTTGGGACTTATATTTTAGACCGAAGTATCGAATTATTATTATCATGGGTGAAAAACAATTAATATTTTTGGTCTCAACCAAGGGTGGATGGCTTGAAGACCAAGTCATGCTAGACTAGTATAAATAGATGTATTTGTTAATTTGTCTAGTATGAGTGTATTGTGTATTGTGTGAGATCTAGGGTTTTATCTCTTAGAGAGAGCTGCCGCTCCAGGATGAGCTCTCCTGGAGGTGGCTGATCTTTATTGTATGTATGTGTGTATGTATGAGTGCTCCGTATGACAATCTTTTGACTAATGAAATCATACTACCACTTCTTTATTTGTGTTTTGATTACATATATTTGTTCATCCAGTCTATTGTTCATTGTAATCGATTCAGACTCTCTCCTAAAAACCACTCATCCGTCCAAAACACCTTTCAAGAGTGAATACGATTCTATCCTAGCTCAGATCTAAGCTCCACCGTTAATAACGACCATTATTCACGCTTCCGCACCGGGGCTCGGGTCTTGTTAATTTTAATTATAACTTATACATTTAAAAAAAAATAATTATAACTAACAAGCGTTGAAGCAGTACGTCAACACGAATTTGGTCGATTTCAGTTACGTGCGTTATAAAACAAAAGAAAATTATAAAAATTAATTGAGATGGACCAATGGGGGTGGTATCGGTCGGTAAAACTCGAGTGCTGGTGAAACCGACCAATGTTGATTTCGGGCGTTGAGGCAGTGAGTCTACGCAAATTCTGTAGGATTCCGTCACGTTCATGAGGATACTATAACTTAAAAAAAAGTTAGTATCCGGTCGGTTTTTGTTACGTTATCGAAACTAAAACAAAACACGGTGAGTTTATGCGATTTTGGTCGATTTCGATTACATTTGTGACGGTACCGAAACTAAAACAAAAAAGTCGGTAAAACCCGGTTTTTGGTAAACCTCAAACGCTGTTGGCCCCGAACATTGTAACAGTGAGTCAACGTGAATAACCGTTTAGTTATCAAATTTAAAAAAATAGTTCGATCCAATTAAATGACGCCACATAGACCAATCATGGTCATGCGGCGCCAAACTTTCCATTTGTTATAGATAAAAAACAAAAAAAAATTATAAAAATTGAGATGGACCAATGGGGGTGGTATCGGTCGGTAAAACTCGAGTGCTGGTGAAACCGACCAATGTTGATTTCGGGCGTTGAGGCAGCGAGTCTACGCAAATTCTGTAGGATCCCGTCACATTCGTGAGGATACTATAACTTAAAAAAAGTCGGTATCCGGTCGGTTTTCGTTACGTTATCGAAACTAAAACAAAACACGGTGAGTTTATGCGATTTTGGTTGATTTCGATTACATTTGTGACGGTACCGAAACTAAAACAAAAAGGTCGGTAAAACCCGGTCGTTGATAAACCCCGAACGCTGTTGGCCCCGAACATTGTAACGATGAGTCAATGTGAATAACCGTTTAGTTATCAAATTTAAAAAAAATAGTTTGATCCAATCAAATGACGCCACTTAGACCAATCATGGTCATGCGGCGCCAAACTTTCCATTTGTTATAGATAAAGATAAAGATAAAGATAATAATAATAATAATAATGCACACACCAACATCTTTAATAATTATAACCAATACATTTTTTTTAATTTATTTTGGTTCTGACCCGATAATACACGTCATAAAGGATATTTAATGTATAAGATTCTTGGAGCCAATCATTTTAGTGTATATTAATATTAATATATCGCCATTTAACCACACCACCCTCTTCACTTGATTCGCCCATCATATCTTGTCGTCATGGCTACAGAAACTATAATGGAGAATAATAATTCCAAAGAAGAAGTGACAGCCCAAGTGGAAATATGGAAATATATCCATGGTTTCACTCCTATAGCTGTGATCAAGTGTGCCATTGAGCTCGGGATACCCGATATCTTACAAAATCGTAAATCTCCAGTCACACTCGATGACTTGGTGTCGGAAATCGGGTGTTCACAGCCTGCATTGTATAGGATCATGAGGTTCTTGATCCACTGTAAAGTGTTTCAAGAAAAACGTATATCTGAAACATCTGTTGGATACGCTCTAACACCGAGATCTAGACTCCTAACACGAAATGGAAAAAATAGCATGGCTGATTTAGTGCTTTTAGGGTCCAATCCGGTTATATTGGCTCCATTCCATAAGTTAAGTGATTGGGTTATGAGTAACAAAGACTTGCCTTTTGATGCGGCACATGGCACTGATCTTTGGGGGTTTGGTGCTAAAAATCCGGAGTTTAGTAAATTGTTCAATGATGGAATGGCGTGCGATGCTCGTGCATGCGTGGCCGCAGTTATTGAGGGTTGTCCTGAGGTTTTTGAGGGGGTGCGGACATTGGTGGATGTTGGTGGTGGTAATGGAATGGCTTTAAGGGGTATTATCGAGGCGTGTCCAAGGATCAAAGGCGTTAACTTCGATCTCCCTCATGTAGTGTCAGATGCTCCGAGATCTATAGGTGTTGAACACGTTGGAGGTGATATGTTTGATCATGTTCCGAAAGCTGATTTTGTTTATTTGATGGTTAGTCTAATGATGGAAACCTTTGTCCCCAACAAATATTAATTTTTGTTTAGTCTAATGATTTTGTTTGTGATGTTATAGAAAGTACTACATGATTGGGCGGACGAAGTATGCATTGTGATACTAAAGAAATGTCGAGAGGCTATTCCACAAGATACAGGGAAGGTGATTGTCGTAGATGTAGTTGTGGGACACGAAGACGATGATGGTGTGGGATTAATGTGTGATATGGCAATGATGACTTTAACAAGTAAAGGGAAAGAGCGGACTTTGGATGAATGGTCTTACGTGTTTCTTGAGGCCGGGTTCACTCGTTACACTGTAAAACACATTCGAGACCCTCATTCTATTATCGAAGTTTATCCGTGACTCTTTGTTCTTTAGTGTGTTATTTTAATAATGAAGCATTGCAATGCTGAGTTTCCTGTGTTTCTCATTTGTAGTGTTATGGAAGAATACAATTATGTGACTTCTACTGTTTAGATAATCAAATATGGTAGTATTCAAATTTCGTGTCTATTTTCGCAGAAATATTAATAAGTCCGGCAAAACAGAGAGGCTAGGTTCTCTAACGGGTTAAAACACGTCGGCAGCAAAATAATTTTTGGTTGAAAACAATTGTTTTAATGAATGTTTAATTTCATTAAAAACGAAGCTAGTATACCGACAAGCTTATCCTTTGGCATTCCGTTAGTAAAGGTGGATGCCAATGGAAATTTATTGTTGATTAGTTGTAGGAAATATGACTTCGGGCCGGGAACTAGGTTACATACGGATATTACCTGTATATAACACTTACCGATCACCGATGGATATCACTGATGGATCACTAACAACTTTTGGAGTGCCGTCCACAAACATTTTTTTCGACAGATTACCAACAAGGGCTCCTTTAAGTTTTACCGATAAGAATTAATTTTAAAAAAAATTATATTTTTATGTTTACTGGAGAAACAAAAATAAATTACAAATTCTAATTATTAAAGTTAAATAACGCAGCTACAAAAGTTAAAAATAAATTACCGTGACATACAAGCCTGTTTAGCATGTCTCGGTCTCATATTGAACTTGCGTTGTCATCAGGTTTAGACCGTCGATAATTACCAACATGGCATCCATTTGTGATATTCCATTGTGTAATTACTCGTGGGCAAGGCTTCTCAAGCCCCCCTGTGTGTGTGCATGTACATATATATAGTATGTGTTGTTTTTAGTTTTTTTTTTTAAATAAGAGATTTTCCATATATTCAGCAAACATGTCACGTCAGAAAAAAAAAATTAATGGAGTTAGGTCCGTTAAGTTTGTGAGTGATATAAGAAAATAAGTTACAAGTTAGGAGTGGTGGGAGATAAATCGTTAGTTGAGAGTGTTATCGTCGAATAAGTAAAAGTTGGGAGTATTAAATAAAAACCAATATCCCTATTTATTATGATAATTTTAATTATAACTAATACATTTTTTAAGATGATTTTTTTGGTTCTGACCCGAGAATACACATCACAAAGGAAATTTAATTTATAAAATTTTTGGAGCCAATTATTAAAAAATTGATCCAATCATTTTAGTGTAATATTAATATATCGCCATTTAATCACACCACCCTCATCACTAGATTCGCATATCATATCTTGTCGTCATGGCTACAGAAACTATGATGGATCGAGAATGATAATTCTAATGAAGAAGTGGCAGCCCAAGTGGAAATATGGAAATATATCCATGGTTTCACTCCTATAGCTGTGATCAAGTGTGCCATTGAGCTAAGAATACCCGATATCCTCGAAAAACGTATATATCCGGTGACACTTGCTAACTTGGCTTTGGAAATCAGGTGTTCACAGCCTTCATTGTATAGGATCATGAGGTTTTTGATCCACTGATACATGTTTCAAGAAAAAATTATATCTGAAACATTTGTTGGATCCACTCTAACACCAATATCTAGACTCCTAACAACACATGGAAAGAATAGCATGGCTGATTTAGTGCTTTTAGGGTCCAATCCGGTTATAGTGGCACTAGGTGATTGGGTTCTTAGTTGTAGAGTCCAGTTTTATTTATTTAATCTTTTGTATTTACTTAATCATTAATCATTGTAACCTAGTTGTAGGGGTATGGTATTAAACCCGGTTTACAATCCTAAATTTATTATATTTGGTTTGTTTTATTATATGGGCTAATACATTTGTTATTGGGCTGAGGAGGTTTGTGGAGGTAGCCCTAATTGGGCTAGGCCCATTAGGGTATCATGATGGTGGCCATGAGACTCTATATAAGGAGGTCTTCACCTCCTTATCATGGGGTCATGCTCAGTAGGTGCCACCACCAGTTTTTGTGTCTGTGAACAAGAGATCTTGAAGATCTCTTAGCGGTCACCTCCACACCCCCAAAACACCACTGCAGATCGCGAGCAGCCGGAGGAAAGGATCAGCAGACCAGGATGCGGTTCATTCATCTCGAAATCCGTGGAAGCTCCGTCATGAGTCAGGTCAGATTCCATTTCGTGCTTCGACATTGGCGCCATCCGTGGGACGGCAATGAACCACACTGGCCTCTCTTCTCGGCCCTCCGATCCGTTCATCAAAATCTCAGGAAGAACCACCGAGCTCTTGGGGAAAACCCTTAGATCTATGTTTTCAGATCTGGAAAATACTTCCAGATCTGGAAGATGCAGGAGGAAACCACCAAGCTTTTGAGGAAAATCCTTAGATCTGTGTTTTCAGACCTGGAAAATACCTCCAGATCTGGAAGAAACAGGAAGAAAATGAGCTTTTGAGGAAAACCCTCAGATCTGGGTTTTCAGATCTGGGTTCGTCAGAGCAGCAGCCACACCTCATATTCATAGGTTTATAAACCCTATCAGATCTGTTGGTTTTACATAAAACCTACCTGATGTGGATATTCAAAACCTTTGGGTCGCGCGCGCGCCCAGGCGATTACTCTGCGCCTCAGCGGGTCGCGCGCGCGCGCCCAGGCGATTACTCTGCGCCTCAGCGGGTCGCGCGCGCGCGCCCAGGCGATTACTCTGCGCCTCAGCGGGTCGCGCGCGCGCCCAGGCGATTACTCTGCGCCACAGCGGGTCGCGCGCGCGCGCCCAGGCGATTACTCTGCGCCACAGCGCGCGCAGCGCGCGCCCCAGGCGATTACTCCGCGCCACAGCGGGTCGCGCACGCTCCAGGCGATTACTCCGCGCCACAGCGGGTCGCGCGCGCGCCCCAGGCAACCACTCTGCGCCTCAGCGGGTCGCGCGCGCGCGCCCAGGCAATTACTCTGCGCCACAGCGCGCAGCAGTTTTGCATTCGCGCCACCGCATACAAGTTTTCGCATACATGTTTCGCACTTTTACTAATTTGAGCAATATGTCAACATTATATTGACATCAAATTAAAAAGAAAGCGAAGTAAAATATACATGCGTGAGCTCCAAGCTCAAACGCGTTGACGAGTCTTAACTCTAAAACGTCAGGGCCTTAGCCCAAAAATATGAGTCTTAGCTCAAACTTGAAGGCTGGGAATCCTCACAATTTCCCATACGGCTCCGCGCCATAGGCTGGGAATCCTCACAATTTCCCATACGGCTCCGCGCCATACTTAAAGGTTGGGAATCCTCAATTTCCCATACGGCTCCCCGCCATACTTGAAGGTTGGGAATCCTCATAAACCCGTCGGCCACGCGCCAGCTTTTATTATCATTACTTTCATTGCCCGTAAGACGCCCCGCGCGCAGGTTTCCATTATTATTACAGCCCGTAAGACGCCCCGCGCGCAGGTTTACATTATTATTACAACCCGTAAGACGCTTCGCGCGCAGGCTACTGTTATTATTACAGCTTGTAAGTCGCCTCACGCGCCAGCTCAGTTATTATTACAGCTCGTAAGTCGCCTCACGCGCCAGCTCAGTTATTATTACAGCTCGTAAGTCGCCTCACGCGCCAGCTCAGTTATTACTCTTAGCTCGTAAGACGCCTCTCGCGCACAGGCTTTATTATTTTCAGCTCGTAAGACGCCTCTCGCGCGCAGGCTTTATTATTTTCAGCTCGTAAGACGCCTCTCGCGCGCAGGCTTTATTATTTTTAGCTCGTAAGACGCCTCTCGCGCGCAGGCTTTATTATTCTCATCTCGTAAGACGCCACTCGCGCGCAGGCTTCATTGCTCAGCTTGTAAGACGCCTCTCGCGCGCATGCTTTATTACCCAGCTTGAGACGCCTCTCGCGCGCAGGCTTTATTTCTCAGCTCGTAAGACGCCTCTCGCGCGCAAAGCTTTATTATCCTTATAACTCGACACCACCATTATCTTAAGGATCACAACGCGTCACCATCATGGAGAAAATCTCCCAGACTCAAGACAATAAAGATAAGGCCGAATAAAAGGGAAAAAACCGCCCTAACACCTTATAAAGTCCAACGCTCCACCTAAGCGCTTGCGCGCCCAGGAGCAACGCTGGACTTGGGGGGGGGGGGGGCTTGTAGGGGTATGGTATTAAACCCGGTTTACAATCCTAAATTTATTATATTTGGTTTGTTTTATTATATGGGCTAATACATTTGTTATTGGGCTGAGGAGGTTTGTGGTGGTAGCCCTAATTGGGCTAGGCCCATTAGGGTATCATGATGGTGGCCATGAGACTCTATATAAGGAGGTCTTCACCTCCTTATCATGGGGTCATGCTCAGTAGGTGCCACCACCAGTTTTTGTGTCTGTGAACAAGAGATCTTGAAGATCTCTTAGCGGTCACCTCCACACCCCCAAAACGCCACTGCAGATCGCGAGCAGCCGGAGGAGAGGATCAGCAGACCAGGATGCGGTTCATTCATCTCGAAATCCTTGGAAGCTCCGTCATGAGTCAGGTCAGATTCCATTTCGTGCTTCGACATTTATGTCAATTTTGTTTATTTATATGTTTGAGCCCTAGACCTTATTTTGGTGAGCCCATTGGGTCGTAAATAATATGTTTTGAAGCACGGAAGTGTCCCACTATAAATAGTGGAGACTTCACATGCAAACCAAGCTTTTTCTAAACACACTTCTCTCTTATTCATACACACAACTCTCTGCTCATTCCATCTACCTATTTTTTTCTTTTTACTTTCTAGCAAATAAACCAAACACTCCAAGATCCGAGATCTAGGTTAACCACTAGTGACTTCCGCTAGCCAGTGGTCCAGACCGTCTCAAGAACTTAGTTGTTAGATCCATCACGGGAATTACAATTAGTATCAGAGCTTCCTAGTTGTAGTTCTTGGGTCACAACCTCGAGTCTTGATCTTGTTTTGAGTGTTTGAGACGTTTGGTTTACGTGAAAAAGTGGGTTGCGGGTTCACGAAAGAAACTCTCGGTTTCTTTAGTTTTTGGTTGTGGAAAGTTTGTGAAAAGTTGAGATTTGGTGTGCGGTTGTATTATTTGAGTGTTTGGATGTACTAGCAAGCTTCTTGTTGGTGTAAAGTGTGGTTGAACAGGAATTTCATTTGGTTGGTTACTTGAGTGTTTGGGAGTTCATTAATCCGAGTGCATTGATACGGGTATATTGTTTTGAGTCTATAATTTCATTTAAATCGAGTCTATAATCTTCATTCAAACCGAGTTTAAATATTCCATTCGAACCAAGTCACTTCCATTTCATCTGATCCTTCTATTCAAATCGACCCATCCAATCCATTCGAATCCTTCATTCAAATCGAGTCACTTCCATTCATCTGATCCTTCTATTCATTCGAGCGGACCCCTTCAATCCATTCGAATCTATCCATCTATTTGAGTCGAACCCATTCGTACAAATCCACTCATTTCATTCGACATCCATACATTTCATTCCACTCGAGTCCTTCTTTTCACTCGACTGTATCCATTTTGCTCAAACCATTCCCTTCGAATCTAACCATTCCCTGCTCATACCATTTCCTTCCATTCAAACCAAACCAATCCTTTAATCAAATTCAAACCAAACCAATCCATTCGAATCAAATACATCCTAATCAATTTCATTCGATTACTCCTTGTCTTGCTTACCTTAAATCCACTGTATTCTAAAACCTAACTTTTTATTCACTGTACAAGATGGCTAGTGAATCTGAGCTGCTGAAAAGTTGTCCCTTGCTCACGAAGTTTTGTTGATCCACTTGACGAATCTTCTTTGCCATATATATTTTCTTACTTCTTGCTTGATTAAACCACACGGGTTTTTGTTCTTAGCACACAGGATTTGTACCACACAGGATTTATTTGCCACATATGTCTTAGTTTCCACACAGGTCTTTGTTTGCGACACAGGTCTTATTGCCACACATGTCTTACTCTTGCTCTACGAATCAAGAAGGTTCGGAGCCTCTTCTCAACGAATCACGAAGGTTTGAAGTGTTTTATTCGAATCTCATAGGTTTGATTCTTTTATTCAAGTTTCTTTTATTTATTTTTAAAATAAATATCTTGAATTTAATTCCAAATAATTGTTTCAAGAAACAACAACAACAACAACAATAATAATAATAATAATAATAATAATAATAATAATTATTATTTAAAACAATTAATGTGACTTTTCCTTTTATTCTAATAATTCTTATCAAATGGAAATTTTTATTCTGTATTTGCAATTCCCCTTTTGACTTTTACCTTTTGATCACGTTTCCAATTAGGCCCCTTTATGTCTTCACTGTCGACACCCGCTACGGTCATTTCTTTCTTCCGATTCCACAAGCAGTGTTATTAATCCTATGTAATTATTCTTTTCCTCTCCTGCAATCACTCATACAACGATATTAACACAACCCTATTTCTTCTTCAGGGTTCAACAGTTTGGAGTTTTCGCAATCTACAAATTTATGAAATCTGCAACGGCTTAGAAATTTCAATTATGGAATCAGTTAGCGCTTAATATTCTTCTTGCAAAATTAGGGCAAGTAAAATTGCTTTGAAACAATTGAGCTTCTTATTGTTTCTACCCTGCGCTCTGATACCAATTAACAGCCCAGAATCGATTAATCAAACGATTAAAACGTAAATAACAATGATTAAAGAAGAATGAATTGCATTATTGATTTGTAATTAAAACGAATCATTACAATGGTGGTGGCCTGAGGAATTTATAGCTTCCGGAGGTTACTCTGGCAAGGGTTTCGACGGTTAACCAAATAAAACCGTTGCATCGTTTCTAATATTCCTGTTTACAATTTTTACACAAACTATCAATTGTTTACATTACACTCTAACTATAATAACAGAACTTTCTAACAAACCAACAATTTTGTCTAATGATTTTGTTTGTGATGTTATAGAAAGTACTCCATGATTGGGCGGACAAAGAATGCATTGTGATACTAAAGAAATGCCGAGAGGCTATTCCACACGATATAGGGAAGGTGATTGTTGTAGATGTAATTGTGGGACACGAAGACGATGATGGTGTGGGATTAATGTGTGATATGGCGATGATGACTTCAAAAAGTAAAGGGAAAGAGCGGACTTTGGATGAATGGTCTTACGTGTTTCTTGAGGCCGGGTTCACTCGTTACGCTTAAAAAACACATTCGAGGCTCTCATTCTATTATTGAAGTTTATCCGTGACTCTTTGTTCTTTAGTGTGTTATTTTAATAATGAAGCATTGCAATGCTGAGTTTCCTGTGTTTCTCATTTGTAGTGTTATGGAAGAATACAATTATGTGACTTCTACCGTTTAGATAATTAAATATGGTAGTATTCAAATTTCGTGCCTATTTTCGTATAAAATTAATAAGCCCAGCAAAACAGACAGGTTCGGTTCTCCAACGGGTTAAAAGACGTCGGGAGAAAAATAAGTTTAGCTCTAAAACCATTGTTTTAATGCATGCTTAATTTCGTTAGAAAAAGAAGCTAGAATTGCCGACAAGCTTATCCTTCAGCATTCCGTCAGTAAAGGTGGATGCCAATGGAAATTTATTGTTGATAAGTTGTAGGAAATATAATACTTACCGATCGTTGATAGATAATAGTGAGGGATCACTTACAACTTTTGGAGTGCCGTCCACTATTTTTTTTGACAGATTACCAACAGGTTCCTTTCAGTTTTTACTTACTACTGTTTAACTTTTGATATATGTTTTACAATGAAGTGGCAGGTAAGCGGGCAACAAGCTACGCCGCAACGCCTTTTGAATAGCAAACCCAATCCTACTAAAAACAAATTTTTGATTCTTATGAGCCGATAAATTGCTATGCATGACTTTTTGAACTCTGTTTAGAAGGTCCACGGCATCTGGAACTAAGTAACAAAAAGTGTCAATGGAAAAGGGGATAAACACGTGTTGATTCTCCAAACAAGCTTTCTCGTGTTTAACAACCTTACCTGAGGCCGCCTTTAATGCTGCCTGACAGGCAACAAACCCATTGTCCCTTAGCCCAACAAGGGGGGAGACTCCTGTGAGATCCACACAAGCGTGTTTCCCCCTACCCACCAAAAAACAAGAATATCGGCCGGTCGTAACGTAGATCTTCCTTCAAGAGGATCCGTAAGAAAGTTTATGGGAGCCTCCTTTTTAGCTGAAATTCCAGCCTGTTTAAGAACATCGCATAGAACATCCCTCACTAAATCATGTCTGTATTTAAACCCAGGTAACTCTTTGCAATGAATTGCGTGCTCGCCAAAAGAATCCAAATAGACCTTGTGGCAAACTGGGCATGGCTCATCTACTAGGAACAAAAGAATCATTAACCGATACTTAAGGATGGTCCGGTACTCCAAAGCCGACATATGTTGGCCAGTCCTTCAATAGGGATAACACTTAAGAAATCTTGAGCCCGTGGAGATCGATGGCACTCAAACACGGCTTTTTGACGAGGAGATAAATCAAACTTCACTTCCAAACTCTGAATGATTCCACTATAAAGGGCACTCGCCAAAGCATGTTTGGCTTTAGGTGGGGCGGTGTCTTTATTAGAGAAACGGCTAATATTAAAATCAGGAAGTGAAATATGCAACCGATCTATCGCACTCCCATAATCGGAGTCAAACCCATCAATACCACATTCTCGAAGAACGTGGTCTTGCAATTTCCAAGATTGTGCCCTCGAGGCCACAAACGCATATGTAGATACGTCTGAAGCTGAACATAAACCCAAATCTCCAAAACGAGTCGGAAGTGATGCCAACCGCCATTGAAAATCTCCAAAGAAGGCACCACCACAAACCACGATGTCCTCAACCGCCCCCCGAAGGCCATTGTCAAAAACAGAAACAGCTTCCCCTACATACTCGAGCTGGCATGTTCTGAGGCCGAACAACAACTTACCTACTCCCATACATGATCGAAGCAAAAGGAGCTCGTATTGAGGGTCCCGCAAATGTGGGAGATGGCTCATCAGTTCTACAGCCTGCGAAGCCCTTTTCACCGCAAGTCCGCTGATGAATTCTGCATCCGTGCTAACGGCTCCCCTTAGGAGTTTCACACCTAACATCGGCCTTCCAATCTCACGGGGAAACATCCCCTCCTGCACCTTAACCCCATTGCATGACGGCCAAAATACTTCTGTTTTCTTAATGTTAAGTTCAAGGCCCAGTCGGGGGCCCTCTACCCTGATAATATCCAAAGCTTTAGCAACCTCTTTAGTGTCTCAAATAATTGTACCATCATCTAAGTACCAAGCATTGAAGAGGAGATTACAGGAATCCTGGACAAGATGAACAAGTGGGTGCAGAACTAAGGCAAAAAAAAGAGGTCCCAAGGGGTCCTCCTACTGAATCCCAGTGGTGGACCAAATGTGGTCATCCCCCACATATAGCCTGGACGACTGCCCATATAAAAAGTTTACCCATAAGGAAATAGACGGGCATCGAGCACTCATTCAGAAGGGCAGTCCTATCCACCAAGTTGAAAGCATTACAAAAATCAACAGTAAGCATAGCCAACGACCCATCAGAATGAAACTTATTTAAAAACCTATTCGCACTATGAAGCACAGCCTCCGCCCCACTAGAGACTCCCACCCCAAACTGAAAGTCACAAAGGTATTTGGCAATTTCCTTTCCAACACCCCTCACAGCCACCTTAGAGATCAATCTCCTCCAAATGGCACCTACGGCAACGGGTCTAATCCCATTGTCCGGTTTGAGCAATGGTGTGAGAGGAGCCGACGCAATGAACTCCGCCAAAACCCCCGGGCACCTCCCCCCAAACATAAATTAACCACTGTGGTAATAGATTTTAGCAACCCAACAGCGATCGTCGACCCCTCCCCACAAAAGGCATCCAAAATGTGTTGGGCCCTCAATACATCTCGCCCGCAAGACGTCCCATTAGGGAAGGATTTAATGCATCCAAGCACACTATTGTAACACCGTGAAAATACCCCATCTAATTTTGGGCTAAAAATGCCAATTCTGAAAGTTAAAGGACTGAAAATGAAAATTTTTGGTTTTTAGACCCATCCCGCTATGCGATGGTCCTCTGAATAACTCCGTCGCGCTACGCGACAGAGAATCACACAATTCAAGAAAAAGGGGGGGCGACGCGCTACGCGACGGCCAAACTCAACTGGTCCATCGCGCTACGCGATGATCAGGTTAAGTAACCCGGGACACGTGGCCAACCACGTGTCAACACGTGGCAGCTTCTGATAAATTGCGGCGTCGCGCTACGCGACGGCCTTGGGGAAAAGGCCATCGCGCTATGCGATGGTCTGCAAAACTCGCCTATAAAAGGGCAGCTACGAGTTCAGCCCATTCATTCCGATTTTCACACTTATTTTCACACATATAGCATTGGTAAGCGTGCTAGGAAGTGCTGAGGTGCCGAGAGCTGATTTTACGAAGAAACAGGCCGTTGTTACGCTGTTTAACGAACTGCTGATCTCGTAATCAAGATACGAGTTGAACTGCTGCTGAATTTCTCATCTTTTGTTCTCGCCTAGTCGGATAAGGTAGGATTAGAGTTAAGTAAGCCTGTTATATATAGTCAATAATACCTGGTTATGGTTATAGTCGTTAAATTGTAATTATTTTCAAGTAATGTTTTATAAAGCAAGACGTTGCTTCCACGTGAAGTAATGTTATGAAAACTATTATTTTGATGGGCATGTAGTAACTGGAAGGGGGGTATCATTAGTAGACTCTTCTTGCCTAAGGAAAGCAATTCGTACAAATCCCAATCAACCGCGGGACCCGTTTGCTTACCTGGAGAAGTTTGCCAACCTGATATCCTTTATTAGGCCAAAGCGTGCTATTCCAAACGTCATACGTAAATTCAAAGTATTTTCATAAAACGACTATAACTATACTAAGGTTAGGTCAGACATTAAGTTTGCTGATCAGACCTCGAGTCTGCTGAACTGAATCAGACATTAAGTCTGCTGATCAGACCTCGAGTCTGCTGAAACTGTAACAGACTTAAAGTCTGCTGAATTATACCAATTAGGTACTTATGCATACCTATTATGAATATAGGTTAATAGCATACGGAAGTCAAGGAGGTTGATATTTCCTACTGATAATATAAGGTGAACACGTTAACCTTTTACTGTCTGAATTGATTTTACTCTTGTAATAAGACAGGTTGTTTATTACAAAGAGTCTGATAAATGTTTGCATGAGATAAAATCTGTAAAATCGCTATAATACAAAATAGATAATAAAAAGCAACTCATACCAAATACACATGTGTCTGGATCCAAGCATAACTGATAATTGGCATACAAAACCAAGTCAGTCATAACCGGTTCTCCAACAGGGTTATATAGCCTAGGGGAAAGTTATCTTCGAACAGGGGCTATATACTCGGAGAACCTTTGAATTGTGTGTGTAGGGCAGTGGTACAAATTAGTGGTACAAATTCCGGGGATGGACAGGTGTTCCTGCTGAGTTTGTGAAACAGAAAACTATGTTTGTATTTAACGACTGTTATAAATATTTTATCGAGTCAACGTTTCACCAGCATATAGCTGACGTGTTTTTCCCACCTATGCAGGTAACTAGATGACTATAGATGATATACAAGGATGGGAGTCATTAGAAGATCGCTACAGATGGCTCGTTTTTGATAAATATAAATCCTTGTATAATTAATATTATGATTTTGTAAAACTGAAACTCGGGTGTTTAATTCCCGAGTAATTTTGATAATGTAAATTAATATTTTAATATTTAAAGTCTTCCGCTAAAATGAACCCGCTACTCTGATATATTTACAAAACAGGTACCAACTGATTGTCACACTTCTGGGCCCTGGATTGGGGTGTGACAACTATCCTCGTCAACAACAAGCGGAGGCTCAGAAAGCAATGAAACAGGCATAATCGGCGGGGGCAAGTTGGGATGCTTTGCCGCTAACGCTTTCAAAGTATCATTGCCAAAAGGTGCAACCCTTGAAGAGCACAATACTTTAATCGCGGCGGTGAAATGCCTGTCCGCCACTTTTCGTAAACATTGTTTCACATTGGTGCAAACAGCAGATTCATCGTGCTTAGCGAGAGGCCCATCATGACTCGAGTCCACCCTCAAAGGTTGGGGAAAAAGGGATAAAATAAGTGCATCAAAACCATCCTTACCACCCCAAGCCGTTAGTGCCCGCTGAATACTATGACATTGCAAAGACTTCCTCATACCGGACCTGCACTCTTGACGAATAGAAGGTCTGAAAACTCGCAATGTGCACCGCGGTAACAACAAAAGTCTCACCCATGCCTCAACAGACTCTGGCATAGCAACCACCTTTTCCAGAGCTGCAGTTAAGGCCTGAGCAAAAGCCATACGACAACTATGAGGGATGCTCTTAACAGTCGTGATAGGAAGAGAGAAGACGCGGTCAAGGAGAACCCCATCCACCACTATCCCTTCCAAAGGAGCAACATCCCTCATAACATGCGGTTTATCAATCCCTATAATAAACTCATCCACATCTCCCACACCTTCCTTGAACTTAGCGACCCCATCAACATGATGACACACCCGTTTAAAAGCATTTACACGCATACACAACCCACATAACCACTGGTTCGAAGCCTTTAAAGCCTCCCCAACCGAAATAAATAAATCATAATCTGTGGAGATGGCGTCCCGAAGGGCTCCTTTCCGCTCATCCGAGGACAAATGAAGTCGTTTGAAATGCGCAATCAACCGAGAAAACCCCTTGGACCCTGCCCGTCCGTCTGGGCAACAATGAAACCCCCGAAAAGGACACGACCAAACTCCCCCCAAAGGTCGAACAACCACATCCATTGTGCAACCTACACTATTTTCTAGGGTCTTAGACATAGCACCCTCATCAACCAATCCACCACGAGAATTGATGCCGAACCGACAACCAAGTACCAAATGGACCCCTTAGAGCCGGGCTGGAAAACTAGTTGGTTTCCAAACCCCCAATTACAGCTTTTATCACAATGTCTTTAAGCACAAATCCCATAAAACGGTAAAAAAAAAAACCAAAGGCATTCTGTCGAACACTTGGTGGGCATAACTGAAAGCTCACCAAAATGTGCACTCGGCTTGCGCAATGACTGAAGCAGTGCCCGGGTTGTATAATGACGAGTCACCAGGAGCGGTGGAGGGGTAGGGTCCGGTGGCGGGTGGTGGTAGAGGTGATGGTGGAGCGGTGGAGGGGCAGGGGGCAGTGGCGGGTGGTGGTGGAGGTGGAGGTGGAGCGGTGGAGGGGCAGGGGCATTGGCCGGTGGTGGTGGAGGTGGGAAAGCGGTGGAGGTGGAGATGGAGCGATGGAGGGGCAGGCTGTTCCAGAAGTTATTGTTTAAGAATTAATTTTAAAAAAATTATATTTTTATGTTTACAGGAAAAACAAAAATAAGTTACAAATTCTAATTATTAAAGTTAAATAATACAACTACAATAGCTAAATATAAATTACCGTGACATATCAAGCCTGTTTAGCATGTCTCAGTCTCATATTAAACTTGCGTCGTCGTCAGGTTTAGACTTTAGACCGTATGTAACATTCGTTAAATTTCGGATTCGAAAACCCGACCCATTTAAAATTTTCAATTTCGGTCTATTGTTATTAAATCAAACTAATAAATTTATTAACGATCATTTTGCGACACCCGAATTAGTTTTGGTTATTTTATAAATATTGCATTTATTTAATTAATTATTGTATTTATTTATTGTTAAACTATCAAAGATATACAAAATATGCCCCTAAGTAACTTTTAACCCGAATGTGTATCCACCTCTATTGAGCAGGGCCCTAGTTGCAAATAATGTTCAAAAAAAATCTTTCTTCTCCTCCTTCCCTCTCAAGCTCAGCCGTCACCCTTCACCCTCACATGGTAACTCGCGTTTTTCGCCCCAAATCACGAAATTAACTTTATAACGATTCTCCATTAATACACGATTCCACCGACTAAACATGGTAAATGATAGCCAATTTATAGCTTTTCGTCCGTAACAAGCCACGACTAAAACGAACCTTAAAACGCTATATAAACACAACGAGAATTCAATTAATTGTGCACACATCTTCCCCACACCCTCACGAAACAAAACCCTAACCCAATTGAAAGTAACACAGCCGTCCATACCCTTAAAAAAGCCAAGAACAGTCGCGACCTTTCAGTTAATCGATAACCCTCAAGCCGCAACTATAAACGGTAATTAATATATGGTTTATGCTCGTTTTTAATCCACAATCAAAAACCCTAAATCAATTTTAGCATACAATGAACGAATCATCGAAATCAAGGTCTAGGGTTTATAATGGATTTGGGGGAAGAACACACTGTATGTTTATAAAGAACCGGTTCAATGGTTTTAACAAACTGGCCTGGTGGCCAGTGTATACCATGTTAGTCTGAACCGGTCTGGAGGCGCGGGTTCGAACACCTCCAGGCCCGGTTTTATGTTATTTTCTTATTTTGTTGTTTTTTTTTTACATTTTAATCAATATATAAGTTTAAATGGGCATTGTTTTAACGAAACCGAACCTCAAAAGTATTATTTTGGACGTGGTTTCATGTCATCTATAAGTATATATATGTATGTATGCATATGAATATATCGAATATTTAAAAATGTATAATTATCTATATATATAATAGGAAACGAATATTTTTTTTTATCTAAATTAATTTAGCATAAAGATTCAAATAATTTTCCCAATATATATATATATATATATATATATATTGTATATATTTTTATCTAAATATATATATACTTAAATAGTTGACAATAATGTTTTATCAAACATATATAATGTTTATTAATACGTAATATCGCTTATTATTTATTTAAGATCTATTTACTTGAAAATATAATCATGGATAAAATATATCAATTATATTAATCACCAAATAATTATATTAACACTAATAGTATTAATAATAATAATAATAATAAATATACTAAAATTAGTTAATAAATAATTAACAAATAAAATAACCTACACCCTATAAGACTCCAATTTATGTTAACAATTAAAATTAAACTAGTAATTTGTTAAACACAAACCACCATCAAATCTCAAATCGTTACTTCCTCATTTATTAATACTATCTTTAACAAATAGGGCATTCTTGTTGACGAACCTCGAAGGCTTAAACGTGTTCATCCTCATTTTCTTTTATTATCATCTCATCCTCACTAATCCACTCACTAAAAGGTAAGTAATTCACATATCCCTTTTTATCGTTTTATATTTTGGGGGCGTTATGCGTTAATCATTTTTTTTCACTACAATTCCCCTATTTGCGTTATATATGATTTACTCAATTAGTTATACGTGAAAATGTGACTATGTGTTTAATTTATGTTTTGGTGGTTGGTATCTCATCCTCATCCTCATCCTCATACGCCGTCGGAGTAGCTCGTTATCCATGGGATTCGAGTGAAAAGACAACTTTTTATATTATTGTTATGTTATTGTTATGATGGTTGTAGTATTTCATATTATTGCAAGGAATTGTCATTTTTTTTATATTATATGTATTCAAAAACCGTGATTACTTGCTCAACTTTATGTTGACAAACTGTGTATTTTCCCGCATGGCGCAGGTAGCTTTTTGGGATGAAGAAACAAGCTAATGAATAGTCGACCTTAGGTTGCATGATGAATTAAAGACTTATTTATTTCTTTATATTTAACTGTAATGTTTGTTTCCATGAGACAATGTTTGTGCTTTTGCGTACTTGAATAATATGAAATGATTAATTCAGATATTGACACGTGTATTTACTTTAGTGTCTTTTGAGCTATGATACAATTATGTCGCTCCCCGGCATATTCCGCCTTAGGTTGGGGTGTGACAGATTAGTATTAGAGACGAAGGGTATAAGATAGGTGGTTAGACGTAACGACCTAGTAGCATGCTTAGGGTCTCTATACGTGTGCACCTTACTTGTTTAAATTTTTTGTACATAGCTTAATTTATTTAAATTGTTTATCATATATACAATTGTACACGAAAGCACACACTTGTTCCGAGGCTATGCCTCAAAATCATTTTTCATAATTTTAGGACGATTTTTAAATAGGGAAATTCCTTAAGAATTCCCACCTTTTACCTCCCCTCTCCTTGAGGATGATTCGTGTAACAGATACGTAGTAACTGCAAGGGGGACACACCTGTACACCGATCCCTTTACACCAAGGCTTGCGAGCCTAAGGAAGTGCAATGCACATAAATCTCAATCAGCCGTGAGACCTGGTTGCCTTCTTGGAGGGTGAGGTGTGAGTGTGAAACGTGTTTAGCCAAAGTGTATCACACCAAACGTTTACGAATCTACTACCCTCATTGTATCAATTGTGGTCATGTGACGATCACATCCTTTATAACCGAATTCACGGTGATACGTGGCTAAACTCGGTTTTCCATATTGTGTTTAAGTTGAATAGTTGGGTGAAGTACACAAATACGGGGTGGTTCCCGAAGTACTTCAACCACCTATCTCAACACCCCTCACAACTCAATTTTCAACGATTTTGTGAAATTAATACATGAATATTTCAACAATTTCATTTGGTTTTCGATATTTTCATTACGTTGGAAGGAACCATGGTGGTTCATGAAATCCACACCAACAAATGAAACGTTATATTTCAATTTTAAGTTACGTTATATTTATTTATTTATTTCGTTGGAAGGAACCATGGTGGTTCATGAAATCCTAACCAACAAATGAAACTTTATATTTCAATTTTAAGTTATGTTATATTTATTTATTTATTTATTCCTCGTAAACATCAACACTTATAAAATCAAGCCTCATGAATGATATCATTCTCGACCTCAACCACAAACTCAACCTCAAATTGTTAAATAGAATTCACAAGCATCAATTTACACAAACTTATAAATTTACAATATCTACCCAAGTCTCATAAATTTTACCCATTTTAGCTTTGCAGTATGTCTTTTGGTCTCATTAACTGTAAACGCCGTGTCGGAAACTCTGGCCATCGCATGTTATCTCACATTACGAAAGGAATCGTGGAAGCCCTTCCAATACTCATCTCTCAACTCCAAGCCGTGAATGCCGTTAATGTTCCCGCGAACCCTAATGTTTTCTCTATCAAACAATTCACTAACGCTAACCCAACCGATTACTTTGGGACTAAGGGTGCTACAACCCTTCTTCAATGGTTCGAGCACATGGAAAGCGTGTTTCTCCACTGTGCATGTCCGGATGACAAGAAGACCATGTATGCATCAAGTGTTTTCAAATCTAGTCCCCTTACTTGGTGGAATAGCAAAAAGAGAGACCTTGGGGCTGAGGTTGCCATGACCTTGCCATGGGATGACCTCAAGAAGCTCATGCTAGACCACATCTGCCTAAAGTATGAACTCCGGAAATTGGAAGAAGAGTTCTGGAATTTGAAGCAAGAGGGAGGTAATAATACCACTTACAACGATCGGTCTCACGAATTGAGCGTCCTCATCCCGCACATGGTTAGTCCTTTGGATCGTGCCATTGATAAGTACATCATGGGTTTGCCGATGCAAATCCAAGATTCCTTCCTTAATCGTGACCCAAAGGAACTTCATGATGCCATTACCCTAGCCGGTACCCTCACTGAAAAACCACGTTAAGGTCGGGACCTTGACGCGGAAGAGTTTCAAGAAGCCCAATGATAAGCCTACATCCGAGCCGGCTAAAAAGTCCAAGCTCGAATTCTCAAGGCCCGAATCCTCTAAACACAACCACAACCATAACTCATCTCATTATCACAATAACAAACGAAAGCCTAACTCACAAAACTATGTCCTAGCCCAATCACAAGCCCAACAAGCCCCTCCAACCAAGAAACCATACACCGGCCCTCACCCATATTTCAACACTTGCCAACGCCACCATCCGACCCAATCCACTTGCCGAGTGTGTACCAATTGCCACCGATTCGGCCACCTCACCCAATTTTGTCGAGGGCCAATGAAAACGCAACTCAACTCCCCTATTCCCCAACCCATCACTCAATCACTTCCCCAACCATATGCCCCACCCTATGCACCCACTACACGAGCCTGCTATCATTGCGTTAGCCCAAACCATCTTCGCAACACATGTCCAAAACTCATTTATCAAATTCAAACCTACCCAAGCCTAACCAATCAACTCTAAATATATCAAGCCTAGACTTTCCAACCCCAAGCTGATCTAGCCGACTAAGCCCAACTAATGCAAGCCAAACCCATCCAACGTAACACCACGAGAAGACCCTGTTCAAATTTTGGATCAAAAGCAATAATTCTGAAACTTAAGGGGGTCAAATGAAAATTTTGTTTTTCCAGACCCATTGTTAAGGGGGTCAAATGAAAATTTTGATTTTCCAGACCCATCTCGCTACGCGATGGGTTGATAAACAGGATCATCGCCCTACGCGATGCAGATTCCCAGAAGCTAAGAAAAAGGGGGCGCCACGCTACGTGACGACCCAGGATCAAGAGGACATCGCACTACGCAATACCCCATTAAGCAAACCAGGGACACGTGGCCAACCACGTGTCACCACGTGGCAACACCTTAACAATTGCGGCGTCGCGCTTCGCGATGACCCTTGGAAAAGATCATCGCGCTATGCGACGGTCCCCAAAACTTTGCCTATAAAAGGGGACTACGGGTTTGAACCATATTCATCACAATTTCACACTTACAAACACACATTTAGCATTGGAGAGCGTGCCTAGCTTTCGTAAAGTTTGAGGTTCAGTTTTCTTGAAGTTCGTGCAAGAATCGGAGTTCTGACGCTTCGTAGATCGGTTAAGCGAATAGGAAAACAAGGTTCTGCCAATCAAGTTGTCAATCTGCTTTGGTAATTAGCATTCCCGAGTACCGGTATAAGGTAGGGGTTCTGCCTAAATATTATTTTATTATATGGCTTAGACCATAGTCAGGGGTATAGCCCAAAACCTTGATCATTATTATGTTTATAAATGCAAAGGTTATAGTTAAATAATGTTTCTTCATGATTAAGAAACATAAGCTTTTACATATAAGCAGATATAGTAGCTTATTCATAATTAAGAAACGTAAGATTTTACATGCCAGGATTATAGTCAATTCAATGTTTCTTCTTGACGAAGAAACCTATCAATAGATATTTCTTCATGAAGAAGAAACTTAACACATGATTTGTAAACAAATGAAAAGACTACGAGTCTAAATATTTTATTCAAACAAATGATCAGTCAAGGTTTAAAGCTATCAAAACCAGACTAAAGGTCTGTAGTTGGATCAAGAAATGACCCGAGTATTTATATAAACTTATTTTACTACATAGATCAATCATTCATTCACAAGGGTTTCAAATGAGATCACCACATCATTCAGAAAAGACAATCAAAATTACAGGTGAATACGTTAAACCTTTTTCAGTCAAGGTAAACGGTTTGTTTATCTTGAACAGTCAGTCAAATATGAGATTATGTGATCTCTAAATTTTAAGAGATTACGTGATCCCTAAGTTACAAGGTAGAAAATAAAAGCAACTCAGACCGAGTACACATGTGTCTGGATCCAAACATAACTGTCTAGTCTTTCAATCAAGGCTACATGGCCGCAGGCTAAACAGTTATAACAAAAGTTCTCCAATGGGCATGAGTTCTTGGAAAACCATAATTGTGTGTGTATAGCAGTGGCACAAGTTCCCAGAAATAAGAGACGTTTCTGTTGAGTATGTTCCAAAACTATCGCTGACGTATTTTTCCCCTCATTACAGGAAAAGCAAGTATAGCACAGATAGCAAGGGATATGAGTCACTCTTGGAGATAGATGCTCGCAGATAGAGATGGCTTAGTTTTTAATAAATAAAATATTGTAAACAAGAATAAAAAAAGGTTTGTAAATTAAATACTTGAATATTTATATTCAAGAGGTTTTCAAAATAAATTAATATTTTATTATAATCAAAGACTTCAGCTAATAACCCGCAACTTTGATATATTTCAAAACAGGTACCAACTACGGGTGTCACGCCTAGGCCCTAAGTCGGGGTGTGACATCCAAGCTATTCAACCTCAACCAAATCAAGCCAA
The DNA here is from genome assembly GCF_021521415.1 of Bidens hawaiensis. Lineage (NCBI taxonomy): Eukaryota > Viridiplantae > Streptophyta > Magnoliopsida > Asterales > Asteraceae > Bidens > Bidens hawaiensis. The sequence continues at coordinate 7,448 of NW_027500053.1, read as the reverse complement.
GCAAACCCAAACGAATCAAGCCAATCAGGGCATGCAAGGACGTGTGTACTGCACCAACGCCAATGAATTGAAACCTAGGAATCATGGCACCACTTCACACTAATCCTTATGCCCAAAGACCTACCTACCCCAAGAAGACAAACGATGCAAGAAACATTTTTATTCATCATTTTCGCATTCATTACTTTTGTTTTTGTTCTTCTCTTTTGAATAATGTCTCCTCGTACTAAAATTTTCAATATTATTAATGAATTTGTGTTTACATTTGATATATCCATCTTCACTTACTCTCCTCACAAAGCACGACACGCATTGTTTATATTTATATTTAGAATTATAATTGTTTGCTCATGATCAACTAAATTTAATGGCCTATGATGGTGACCTCAAACGTAATCGTTAGTGAAAACGGAGACCATGTGCATGGCTATGTACCTTGTTATCTAATAAGAACCGTAGTCTGGGCTGCCTATGACTGGTCACTTTGAACCCGGGCTGTGTACTTGGTTAAGGCATAACTATCTAATAGGAGCCCTATGCATGCATTTTATTGATTTATATTCTCATTTATGATTTATCATTATCTTAATATGAGCGTCACAAACTTACACCCTCCCCATAACGGGAAAAAAAACCCTTCCTGTAACTCCCGTTAATTCTGGTTCCAAGAGTAAAACTTGTAAAGTATGTATTATTCTCGGGATTTAACCGACGTTTCTCGGGAGCCTTTACGTCATCCGGTACGTTAAAATTTTGTAACTTTCCACCCAAGTTGCTACACACTTCATACTGGAGGGACTAGAGAGTAATTTATTTTATATCATAATATTAAAAAAAAAAAAGAAAAACCCTAACCCTAACTCTATGCGCAGCCGATCGGCCTCAAGACCCCCCCTGCTCGTTTTTCTTTTGCCCTGCCAAGTTTCAGCCGGGAAAACTTTATTCAAGGTCGGTTTTATGATTCCCCATGTCTTTTACAACTTAATTGATCATATTAACGAGCTTATTGGTCGTTAAGGTTGAGTTTTGATGATAACAGTTTGCAGACAGATTCGTATATGTTTATTGTAGGGTCTGTAACGCGATGATAATCCATTGATTTTGATCGATTCTTGATTCCATTATGTTCTACTTTGAGTCTAGTTTCTAGAAAGGTATAACACGTAATTTTTGGACAAGATTTGAATGGCTTTTATAAATTTATAAAATCGAGTGTCAAAGCTGATGCGGGATGACGGATTCTGGTTTGTCTTCCCGACGTCATAACCTTTTTTCGACATTCCAAATTGGTTGGTTCCACTTCTTGAAGTTAGTATTTTGAGTTAGGAACCAAACCCAATTGGAATCGTTTAATTTAGTTCGGTCATGAATTTTATAAAAATAAAACCATTTTGTTGCGCACTGAAATAGCTGCACGTACCTTGCTGTGTTGGAAGAATTTTTATAGTTTTTGTGTCAAATAGAAAAATATAATAAAAATATTTTTATAAACCTAAGACATTTATTAAAGTTTGGTAAAAATTTAATAATCTATTTCAAAGGTTATCCTATGTAATTAAATGCATCTTCGCATGCTAAAATCTACACGTTTTACTCGTTATTAATCGATAAGTTCGTTTTAGGCTTAACCGGTGGATTTTGTAAGTTGAAAGGTTTTAGGGGCTGAGGTAAAGTAATTGGGTATGGGTTGGGCCTTGGGCCAAAGTTTTGGGCCTTGGGCCAACGTGTTGGGCCTTGAACGGCCCATTAGGCAAGAGTGTTCTTACGATCTAGTTTAGTAACGCGTTGTGTACTATTTACAGGCCCTTACTTGTGAGTGTGCACTTAGGGGTTTCCTAGCTTGTTGCAGGTGTTCGATCGATTTCAGGTGAGTTCATGATGCCCTTTTTAACTCTTTTTAAATTATGGGCTAGCATGCACACCTAAGTGTTTTCTTACTTGATGAAATGTTTTAAACGATTTTATATAGGCTTGCTAGTATATGGTAGGCCTTGGGATGTTAATATATATATATATACACATTATTGTTTGGTCTATATTTGGCGATGTTGTAGTCGTTTAGACTACTGATGTTGCGTATGCCTACTTTGTCTTTGCATGCGTTGATGTTACATGTTTGGGTTGTACGTTTGCTCGACCCTAATGTTACGTGTTTGGGTTGTACGTTTGCTCGACCTTGATGTTATTACTTGGATGATATATATGTAGGTATATAATTATAAGGATGTTTATACCAATTGGAATCGTTTAATTTAGTTCGGTCATGAATTTTATAAAAATAAAACCATTTTGTTGCGCACTGAAATAGCTGCACGTACCTTGCTGTGTTGGAGGAATTTTTATAGTTTTTGTGTCCAATAGAAAAATATAATAAAAATATTTTTATAAACCTAAGACATTTATTAAAGTTTGGTAAAAATTTAATAATTTATTTCAAATGTTATCCTATGTAATTAAATGCATCTTCGCATGCTAAAATCTACACGTTTTACTTGTTATTAATCGATAAGTTCGTTTTAGGCTTAACCGTTGGATTTGGTTAGTTGAAAGGTTTTAGGGGCTGAGGTAAAGTAATTGGGTATGGGTTGGGCCTTGGGCCAACGTGTTGGGCCTTGAACGGCCCATTAGGCAAGAATGTTCTTACGGTCTAGTTTAGTAACGCGTTGTGTACTATTTACAGGCCCTTACTTGTGAGTGTGCACTTAGGGGTTTCCTAGCTCGTTGCAGGTGTTCGATCGATTTCAGGTGAGTTCATGATGCCCTTTTTTAACTCTTTTTAAATTATGGGCTAGCATGCACACCTAAGTGTTTTCTTACTTGATGAAATGTTTTAAACGATTTTATATAGGCTTGCTAGTATATGGTAGGCCTTGGGATGTTAATATATATATATATATACACACATTATTGTTTGGCCTATATTTGGCGATGTTGTAGTCGTTTAGACTACTGATGTTGCGTATGCCTACTTTGTGTTTGCATGCGTTGATGTTACATGTTTGGGTTGTACGTTTGCTCGACCCTGATGTTACGTGTTTGGGTTGTACGTTTGCTCGACCTTGATGTTATTACTTGGATGATATATATGTAGGTATATAATTATAAGGATGTTTATACCAATTGGAATCGTTTAATTTAGTTCGGTCATGAATTTTATAAAAATAAAACCATTTTGTTGCGCACTGAAATAGCTGCACGTACCTTGCTGTGTTTGAGGAATTTTTATAGTTTTTGTGTCCAATAGAAAAATATAATAAAAATATTTTTATAAACCTAAGACATTTATTAAAGTTTGGTAAAAATTTAATAATTTATTTCAAATGTTATCCTATGTAATTAAATGCATCTTCGCATGCTAAAATCTACACGTTTTACTTGTTATTAATCGATAAGTTCGTTTTAGGCTTAACCGGTGGATTTGGTTAGTTGAAAGGTTTTAGGGGCTGAGGTAAAGTAATTGGGTATGGGTTGGGCCTTGGGCCAACGTGTTGGGCCTTGAACGGCCCATTAGGCAAGAATGTTCTTACGGTCTAGTTTCGTAACGCGTTGTGTTCTATTTACAGGCCCTTACTTGTGAGTGTGCACTTAGGGGTTTCCTAGCTCGTTGCAGGTGTTCGATCGATTTCAGGTGAGTTCATGATGCCCTTTTTAACTCTTTTTAAATTATGGGCTAGCATGCACACCTAAGTGTTTTCTTACTTGATGAAATGTTTTAAACGATTTTATATAGGCTTGCTAGTATATGGTAGGCCTTGGGATGTTAATATATATATATATATACATTATTGTTTGGCCTATATTTGGCGATGTTGTAGTCGTTTAGACTACTGATGTTGCGTATGCCTACTTTGTGTTTGCATGCGTTGATGTTACATGTTTGGGTTGTACGTTTGCTTGACCCTGATGTTACGTGTTTGGGTTGTACGTTTGCTCGACCTTGATGTTATTACTTGGATGATATATATGTAGGTATATAATTATAAGGATGTTTATACCAATTGGAATCGTTTAATTTAGTTCGGTCATGAATTTTATAAAAATAAAACCATTTTGTTGCGCACTGAAATAGCTACACGTACCTTGCTGTGTTGGAGGAATTTTTATAGTTTTTGTGTCCAATAGAAAAATATAATAAAAATATTTTTATAAACCTAAGACATTTATTAAAGTTTGGTAAAAATTTAATAATTTATTTCAAATTTTATCCTATGTAATTAAATGCATCTTCGCATGCTAAAATCTATACGTTTTACTCGTTATTAATCGATAAGTTCGTTTTAGGCTTAACCGGTGGATTTGGTTAGTTGAAAGGTTTCAGGGGCTGAGGTAAAGTAATTGGGTATGGGTTGGGCATTGGGCCAAAGTGTTGGGCCTTGGGCCAACGTGTTGGGCCTTGAACGGCCCATTAGGCAAGAGTGTTCTTACGGTCTAGTTTAGTAACGCGTTGTGTACTATTTACACGCCCTTACTTGTGAGTGTGCACTTAGGGGTTTCCTAGCTCGTTGCAGGTGTTCGATCGATTTCAGGTGAGTTCATGATGCCCTTATTAACTCTTTTTAAATTATGGGCTAGCATGCACACCTAAGTGTTTTCTTACTTGATGAAATGTTTTAAATGATTTTATATAGGCTTGCTAGTATATGGTAGGCCTTGGGATGTTAATATATATATATATATATACATTATTGTTTGGCCTATATTTGGCGATGTTGTAGTCATGCCTACTTTGTGTTTGCATGCGTTGATGTTACATGTTTGGGTTGTACGTTTGCTCGACCCTGATGTTACGTGTTTGGGTTGTACGTTTGCTCGACCTTGATGTTATTACTTGGATGATATATATGTAGGTATATAATTATAAGGATGTTTATACCAATTGGAATCGTTTAATTTAGTTCGGTCGTGAATTTTAAAAAAATAAAACCATTTTGTTGCGCACTGAAATAGCTGCACGTACCTTGCTGTGTTGGAGGAATTTTTATAGTTTTTGTGTCCAATAGAAAAATATAATAAAAATATTTTTATAAACCTAAGACATTTATTAAAGTTTGGTAAAAATTTAATAATTTATTTCAAATTTTATTCTATGTAATTAAATGCATCTTCGCATGCTATAATCTACACGTTTTACTCGTTATTAATCGATAAGTTCGTTTTAGGCTTAACCGGTGGATTTGGTTAGTTGAAAGGTTTTAGGGGCTGAGGTAAAGTAATTGGGTATGGGTTGGGCCTTGGGCCAAAGTGTTGGGCCTTGGGCCAACGTGTTGGGCCTTGAACGGTCCATTAGGCAAGAGTGTTCTTACGATCTAGTTTAGTAACGCGTTGTGTACTATTTACACGCCCTTACTTGTGAGTGTGCACTTAGGGGTTTCCTAGCTCGTTGCAGGTGTTCGATCGATTTCAGGTGAGTTCATGATGCCCTTATTAACTCTTTTTAAATTATGGGCTAGCATGCACACCTAAGTGTTTTCTTACTTGATGAAATGTTTTAAATGATTTTATATAGGCTTGCTAGTATATGGTAGGCCTTGGGATGTTAATATATATATATACACACATTATTGTTTGGCCTATATTTGGCGATGTTGTAGTCGTTTAGACTACTGATGTTGCGTATGCCTACTTTGTGTTTGCATGCGTTGATGTTACATGTTTGGGTTGTACGTTTGCTCGACCCTAATGTTACGTGTTTGGGTTGTACGTTTGCTCGACCTTGATGTTATTACTTGGATGATATATATGTAGGTATATAATTATAAGGATGTTTATACCAATTGGAATCGTTTAATTTAGTTCGGTCGTGAATTTTATAAAAATAAAACCATTTTGTTGCGCAATGAAATAGCTGCACGTACCTTGCTGTGTTGGAGGAATTTTTATAGTTTTTGTGTCCAATAGAAAAATATAATAAAAATATTTTTATAAACCTAAGACATTTATTAAAGTTTGGTAAAAATTTAATAATTTATTTCAAATGTTATCCTATGTAATTAAATGCATCTTCGCATGCTAAAATCTACACGTTTTACTCGTTATTAATCGATAAGTTCGTTTTAGGCTTAACCGGTGGATTTGGTTAGTTGAAGGTTTTAGGGGCTGAGGTAAAGTAATTGGGTATGGGTTGGGCCTTGGGCCAAAGTGTTGGGCCTTGGGCCAACGTGTTGGGCCTTGAACGGCCCATTAGGCAAGAATGTTCTTACGGTCTAGTTTAGTAACGCGTTGTGTACTATTTACAGGCCCTTACTTGTGAGTGTGCACTTAGGGGTTTCCTAGCTCGTTGCAGGTGTTCGATCGATTTCAGGTGAGTTCATGATGCCCTTTTTAACTCTTTTTAAATTATGGGCTAGCATGCACACCTAAGTGTTTTCTTACTTGATGAAATGTTTTAAACGATTTTATATAGGCTTGCTAGTATATGGTAGGCCTTGGGATGTTAATATATATATATACATTATTGTTTGGCCTATATATGGCGATGTTGTAGTCGTTTAGATTACTGATGTTGCGTATGCCTACTTTGTGTTTGCATGAGTTGATGTTACATGTTTGGGTTGTACGTTTGCTCGACCCTGATGTTACGTGTTTGGGTTGTACGTTTGCTCGACCTTGATGTTATTACTTGGATGATATATATGTAGGTATATAATTATAAGGATGTTTATACATAATTGTAAGGACGATTATATTTAACTATAAGGATGTTTATATATATATATATAAGGATGATTACTTATGTTGATGATGGCCTAACTGTTTTATCCCTCTTATTTTAAAACTCTTGAGATGACTATTATGATTATTATCATAGATGTTATTTATAAAAACTTGAACTCACTCAGCTCAAGCTGACTTTGTGTGCATGTTAGTGTGAGTTTCAGGTTAGGAGATGGATACATTACCACTTGGTCGTGCACGAAGCTACTTGAACGGTGGAAAGTATACTTAGTCGGATGTTTCAATAATAATAAATGTCTTCTTTTTAACATTTATTTAAATACATTTAAATTGGTTTTGGAAACTTATTTTATTATGTGTGTGTTTCTTATGGTGAAATCACCCACCCAAGGGGAGCTCACCTTGGGTGGGGTCGGTTCGTTTAATCTATTAATCTTTTAACCGATTACTGAGCCGTTCTTTATTATATTTTCTTATTAAAACTTGTTCGGATCGTTTGATTTGATGCACCCGTCTCGAGCGTTTATCAAGAACAAAGCCGTTCGTTGTCGGATCCGGTGGTTTCGGGACCTACAATTGGTATCAGAGCGGATCGAATGTTATGATTCAACTCTGTTCTTGATATTCGGGTTCTAATTCCGCGATTAACTAAACCGAGACATTAATTTCTTGAAGTTTTTGAAGACCCTTTGAAGTTTGGAAAATAAAGTTGGAAAAAATCGTGCTAGAGTAGATCTGGGAGTTTTACAGCCAAGTTTAAGAAAGTGATGTTG
>NW_027500052.1:0-61518 GCF_021521415.1 Bidens hawaiensis | reverse complement strand
TCAGCCACTTCCTTTCTTGGATCCTAGTTTCTTCTTTAAGTTGTTGATGATAATATTGTTTCTTGATTCTGCTTGACCATTGACTTAAGGGTGAACTGGTGTAGAAGTGATCATCTTGATGGCCCAACTTTCACAAAAGTTAGTTGTTCTTTTCTCGATAAACTGGGAACCATTGTCACAAAAAATTTCTGAAGGAATACCAAATCTAGTAATAATGTTTCTTTTAATGAAGGATATCACCTCTTATTCGTGGACATGTACAAAAGCTTATGCTTCTATCCACTTTGAGAAGTAATCAGTCATGGAAAGCATGAACACTTTTCCTCCTGGCGCCATAGGTATCTTACCCACAATATTCATCCCCCACTTTATGAAAGGCCATGATGAGGATATAGGATTCATAGGTTCTGCTGCTTAGTGCAAAATGTTGCCATGTCTTTGACAGGCATCACACTTCTTTGTATATTCCATGGAATCTTTCTTCATGGTTGACCAGAAGTATCCTATTCTTAGAATTCTAGAGAATAGGGCTCTGCCTCTAGTGTGATTATCGCAATCACCCTCGTGAAAGTCTTTTGGCACCTCTTGAATACAGGTTCCTCAATACACCTCAATTATGGACCTGCAAGACATTTCCTATACAGAATATCATGTAATAAGATGTATTGTGATACCTTAAGTTTTAAGGTTTTAGGATTTTATGTGGCAGGAATCTCTCCATCTTGAATGAATTTCTTGATTGGGAGGATCCACGATCCTTGATTATTTGAAGTTAGTGGATCCCAAAGCACAATCTCTTTGTTAGTTGTTATCTCTCCAACTTCTTGTTCTCCTATTGCTAGTGAGAGTATATTGATGATTGGAATTTTCATGGTTTCCGGAACCTTCAACGATAAAGAAAGATTTGATAAGGAATCTGCCCCAGCATTCTCTTCCCTTGGTACCTGTATAATACTAAAAGAATCGAAGAACTTTGATAGTTCTTTCACAATGTCTAGATATTTAATTAGTTTTTCTCCTTTAACAACATATGAGCCATTAAGGTGGTTAGCTATTAATAATGAATCTATATACACCTGAAGATACATGATCCTCATGTGTTTAGCTAGTTGCAAACCTGCGATTAAAGCTTCGTATTCCGCTTCATTATTTGTGGCTTGAAACTCACAGGCTATAGACTAGGGTATTATGTTCCCCTATGGCGATTTCAGTAGAACTCCTAGACATGTTCCTCTAAGGTTGGATGCCCCATCCATTAACAAGATACAACGATCCTTGGTTTCCTCTAACTGTTGGACCTCTAAGTTGGCTTCCCTTTGTAAATCACTACTGAAATCAACCACAAAGTCAGCTAGTTCTTGAGACTTTATAGCCGTCCTTGGCTCGTATTAGATATTGTATTCACTTAGATACACAACCCACTTAGCCATCCTACCTGACATCTCTGGTTTTCTAAGAACATTCTTGATAGGATAGTTAGTTTTCATAATTATAGTATGATTTTCAAAGTAATGTCTTAACTTAGTAAAAGCCATAATAAGTGCAAGTATTAATTTTTCTAAATGAGTACCTGGCTTCAGCATCTAGAAGACTTTTACTAACATAATAAACATGATGTTGTTCCCCTTCATGATCCTTTACAAGGACAGCACTTACTGCATTTCCCGAGATGGCTAGGTACAAGGATAAGGGTTCCCCATCTATTGGCTTCATTAATGCTGGCGCCAAGGATAAGTAATCCTTCAAGGCTTTGTGAGCAGCCTCATGCTTCTCCGTCCACTCAAACTTTTTATTCTTTCTAAGGATATCATAAATATCCTTACACTTCTCCGAAGATCAGGAGATGAACCTATTCAAGGATGCAATTCTTCCAGTCAACCTTTGGACATCTTTTGCATTCACGGGGGACTTCAGGTTGATGATGACTTGTTCTGGGCTAGCCTCTATACCCCTTTTCGTGACCATGTAACCAAGGAACTTTCCGGCTTTAACACCAAAATGGCATTTTGTAACAATCGAAAATTTCAGGTTAACTCCGTTAACTCAACTCCGTCAACTCAACTTAAGATCACTGAATCTATAACGCACACTTCATTACATTTAATCTAGGCTTTAAATGACGCTTAACACTTACTACATGTGTAGTCCTTTCGGGAATTGCACCGAAACGCAAACGATTGATGAATAAACGAAAAACGTCAAAACAATAATTATGTGATAATTATGTGTAGACTTATGTGTTATGTGATAACATAGTATAAAACGCTAACTCAAGATTTAAACAAGTTAGTTTAGGCTAGGAAAAGTAATACTTAGAAGTGGAGGGGCCAAAGTGTAACATAGATTATTATAAATACTATGTTATAATAAACCCTAACCATTATTTTTCTTTCTCCCTAAATCCCGATCGGAACTCCCTTGGCTTCTCCTTGGCTGCCGTCGACTTACACACACACATACAATCAAGAAATCAAGTGTTTGATTGAAGAATTAGGTGCTAGGAAGGTATAATTGATTATCCTATGCATCCTTTATACTTGATTTTGATGTTTGTTGGGTTAACTACAAACCCTAGCTGCCGTTTTCATGTGTGCATGTAACCAATATGATTGTTGTTGATTGAGTAATGATATGATAACTAGTATTGATATTGTTACACGTTAATTGTTGTGTCTTTGATTTGAGTTCAAACAAGAACCCTAATCATGTATGTAATGTGTAATTGATGTGCATGGATGGTGTTTATGGATTCTAGAGTGTTATATGAATGCATGATAGTTCATAGATAGTTAATATGTTGAGTTTGGATGCAAACAGTTTCTGGACAGAATGTGTATTTGATGTTTAAGTGACTGTAACGAAGTGTAAATGTGAAAATTGGTTGAGATTATTGGTACTGCAGTAAACTAGGTTGAGTCTAGTTTATATAGAGTATAAATTTGTAATTTTTGGACAAGTAAAGGTTAACTTTTATGATTTTAAAAAAACGTTGTGCAAAGCTGAGCTGTTAGACCTGCTGTTAGGTTGTTTTGTAAATGTTATATCTCATGAACTACGAGACCAATTGGGATGGTTCTACTTCTGGATGTTGACTTATTGAGTTAGAAACCTAACCCATGTGGTCTTGCATTTATTGGATTTTTCGTTTTAACGGGAATTGCAAATAACATTCTGTTGCGCATAAATTTGACTGTTATGAGTTTGCTGTAATGATTTGATGATTGTGAGGAAAACTATGTGGAATAAAAATATATTAAAATATGTTCTGGAAACCTAAGACATATATGCTTCTGTGATAATTTTTGGTAAATTAATTGAGATGCTATGATCGGTGGAATAGTACAATCTTTCAAGTAGAATTTCTGTCTCGGTGAAACTAGCTGCTGAGTTTTGTGAAATTGCATGAAACATGATACTTGCTATATAATTGTTATGTTCTGACCAAATTACCCCTTGCGGGGAATAATTGCTAATTGATTGTCATAATTTGACCAAATTGCCCCTATGGGGAATAATGGCTAGTTAATTGTCATGATTTGACCAAAATGCCCTTACGGGGAGTAATTGCTAGTGATGTGCTTTATGAATACATGACACGTATATGATTGCTTACACATGTAATGTATCACAAATACATTTGTTAAAGTCACACACGATTCACAAACGAAACACGAAACATGTTATGTGCATAGGTAATATGTGCCTGGTCTAGAGACTCGATAATATTCCGACACTTAGAAAAATCTCTTTGTTGTTTTAGAACGCTAGAGAGTTTTTCTGTGACGCGCATCTTGGTTATTTAATTTGGGAATTTCTTCGCAAACAGTGAGTTTCACTTTCCCCTTTTAAACTGTTTTTAAACGATTTTCACTTGGGGGAGATAACATACTCCGAAACGCATTTAAGATTTTGTTAATATAGATTATATATCACTTGTAAAGACTAAGTGGCAAACGCATTAACTAAAGTCCTTCATTCACATCGAACCGTTTAATATTGGATAATAGCGAGTCATTGTTGAGTAGTACTACTGGGTTTAACAAACCCCACCCAACGCTAAACTCGACTGGATGTCGAGCGGGTGTAATCTTGGCTAAACACATACCATGGTCTGGATGACCTGGTGGCAAGGCAAATTGATAAACAGTCAGCTTCGGTGTCGAACACTTAGTGATACTTGTTTTATAGGCTAGCTACCTATAAATATATAATTGACATAACACTATCTGGTAACGCAAAACGCTGTAACGCAAAACGCTGTAACGCAACACGCTGAACGCAAACGCTAATCGCTTTATTTTTTTATTTAAACTTGTGAACTCACCAACCTTGTGTTGACACTTTTAGTATGTTATTCTCAGGTAGCCGAGGCGGACGCGCGGTTTAGGAACATGCATTGCTTGAAAACGCTTTTGTTATGCAAACTTATTTTTAACAGTTATCATTGGTTTTAAGTCGTCCTGCGTGACGCAACTTTTGGTTAAAGGTTTTTACGCTTCCGCATTAAATTACTCGTAAACGTTTTTCATGGTTTTGAAACTTTGCTTTATGGTTTAATTATAACTAATGAATCCGATCCTGTTAGTTCACACCCTCTGACGGTAAAACTCCGTTAGTGGATTTGAGGGTATGACAGATTGGTATCAGAGCCATTGGTTATAGCGAACTAGAAGCTGCATGCATACTAGACTATAACCGCGACGACCCATTAGTTATAATGATACGCACTGCATAGATTAGTGTAGTCTTGTAATCTTATCTCTTTACCTCTTTCACTCATACGCGCGCGCATACACGGCTTACCTGTTGGAATGTCGACGCCGCCATCCTCATCATCATCTGAGCCGATGACTCATGCTCACGGGAAGGAACCGCAGTTACCTACCGCATCGCCACCCCGAGTAGTCCCGGAACTCGAAGCTCCCGCACCGAAGAGGTACCGCTTATCCGGAGGCATATACGAAAATGACGTTAGCTGGGATTGGTACCCTAACATGATTAGACGTATGGTCTATCGCGAGCAAGTTTCCCCGTTACCTCACCCGAACCACCCTGCTTATCCCAACACCCTACCACCCATAACCGAACATGTAGAGCGAGTTCTCGCAGCTGTTGTTTCATGTTTGGAGCGTGATGTGGGTTACATGCGCTATACGAGAGCGAACGTTTCCGGACTGTTAAAAGACGGAACCGAGACTAAGGAGCAGATTGCCCGCATGGCAGCGGCAATGAAGGAAATGCAAGAGGCTAGTGATCAACAGATGAAGATTATGAGAAAGATGCAAGCCGAGATGATAGACTTGCAAGAGCAACTCCAGGTAGCAAGGACCCGAACCGAGATAGCTTTAGAGCGTTGCGATGTCTTACAAATGCAACTTGCTCAGAACGCAGCCGAGCCTGAGGCGGAGCCTGAGGCCGAACCAGAAGAAGATCCCGAAGAGGAGCCTGAGGAGGATCCCGAGGAGGAACCTGAAGAAGAACCGGCTGAGGAGGAAGCACACTCAGAGGTGTCCTCAGACGATGACATCTAGTGATGATGACACTTAGATGGAGGGGTTGTCTCCATCCGAACTATTATTTTCTATGATTTTAAGGATTGATTGGAAATACTTTGTAGCGAATACAATGGTTTTAATCATGAATTATTAATTAGATTAATATATGGTTGTGATGTGATGTTGTTTCTTATTTCTTTCTTACCTATCTCTTTATTACATGTATGGTGTGTTGTATATGAAAGAAAAATTCATATTTAACATTTTATACTGTGATTCTAGGAAATGGCAGGAAGAAACGCTGGACAAGGACGTGGTAACATCAACTTGACTGCAGCTGAACTCCAAACTCTGCTGAACGACCATGCGGCGGCCGCTTTAGCCGCACATGTTCAGAACCAAGCTGGAGGTCCAAGTGGAACGTGTACCTTCAAGAACTACCTTGACTGCAAGCCCAGTACGTTAAGGGCACTGAGGGAGCTATAGGCTTCCTGCGTTGGGCTGAGAAGGCCGAGTCGGCATTTGAGATGTGCAATTGTCCCCCTGCCATTAGGGTCAAATTCGCTGCTGGAACACTTGAGGATTCTGCCCTCACTTGGTGGAATTCGAATGTACAGATCCTTGGATTGGAACTGGCTAACGCAATGAACTGGGAGGAGTTCCAAAACATGATGCGAGAGGAGTACTGTCCGAGAGAAGAGATTTCAAAGTTAGAGTCAGAATTTTGGTCACTGAAGATGGTGGGCTCAGAAATTGAAGCCTACACTACCCGTTCTCACGAGTTGGCTGTGATGTGTCCGCGGATGGTGGATCCGCCGAGTAAGAGGATTGAGATGTATATCGATGGGTTAGCACCGCAGATTCAGGGCATGGTGACGTCTTCCAGACCAGCCACGATACAACAAGCGATCTGTTTAGCTCACAAACTGACGGATCAGGCTGTGACCCAAGGTGCGTTACCACCTAGGGGTTCAACCGCTAAAGCCCGTGACAACCCGAGTAATGACCACCACAGCAACAGCAAACCGAGCAGCGGAAAGAGGAAGTTTGACAACACCAGATCCTCGTCCTCGAACCTCCCACCGCAACAACACTACCGTAAGCCCGAATTCACTCGGAGCTTTAACAATCAGAATCACCACAACAATAACAACGGTAGCGGGCAGGGTTCGAGCGGATATGCTGGGAAATATCCGAAGTGCAATAGGTGCAACTATCATCATGTTGGCCGATGTGACCGTGTCAAGTGTCAGAGATGCGGAAAGATGGGTCACCAGGCGAAGGAGTGTAGAGGAGACCTTGCGGCAAAGGGTGCTCCTAATCCACCTATGACGACGAAGGGATGTTTCGAGTGTGGGCAGGAAGGTCATTTCAGGAAAGATTGTCCCAAGCTGAAACAGAACGACAACAACGGAGGTAATGGAAGTGGCAGTAGTGGTGGAAGCAATGGCAAGGGAAGAGCTTTTGTGATTGGGTCGGGTCAAGCCCGCAATGATCCGCACGTGGTGACTGGTAAGTTCCCTGTGAACGATTGTTTTGCTTCTGTATTGTTTGACACTGGAGCTGATAGGAGTTTTGTGTCGAAAGCCTTTAGTCAACTCTTAGACATAACTCCAATTCCGTTAGATGCTAAGTTTCCTGTTGAATTAGCTGACGGTAAGACTATTGTAACGACTCATGTACTTGCGGGATGTAAGTTAAAACTGTCAGGTCATGTCTTTGATATCGACCTTATTCCTTTTACGCTTAGTAGTTTCGATGTCGTTGTCGGCATGGACTGGTTATCCGAGAACCGAGCGGAGATTATATGTCACGACAAGATAGTTCACATTACTACCCCTTCCGGCGAGATCATTTCGGTCCGAGGTGAGAGAAGCGGCATGACCACCAGCGTCATTACCCTCATGAAGGCGCAGAAGTACCTGCGAAAGGGTCATCCGGCAGTTTTGGCGCAAATTGTTGAGAAACCCGCGGAGAAGAAGCGAATTGAAGATATACCGATTGTGCGAGAATTTCCGGAAGTTTTCCCGGAGGATTTGCCTGGACTCCCTCCTATACGACAAGTCGAATTCCAAATCGAGTTGACACCCGGTGCAGCACCCATAGCACGAGCCCCGTATCGGCTCGCACCGGCGGAGCTTCAGGAACTGTCCACTCAGTTGCAAGATTTGTTGGATAAGGGTTTTATCCGACCTAGCTCATCGCCATGGGGAGCCCCTGTCTTATTTGTCCGAAAGAAGGACAGGACTTTCCGCATGTGTATAGACTACCGGGAGTTGAACAAGGTGACGGTCAAGAACCGTTATCCTTTACCCGAATTGATGATCTGTTTGACCAGCTTCAAGGATCGAGTTACTACTCGAAGATCGATCTGCGATCCGGTTACCACCAACTGAGAGTGCGCGAAGAAGATATCTCAAAGACGGCTTTCAGAACACGGTATGGTCACTACGAGTTTTCGGTTATGCCTTTTGGACTAACCAACGCACCAGCCGTATTTATGGATCTCATGAATCGAGTATGCAAAGCGTACCTCGACAAGTTTGTGATTGTTTTCATTGATGATATTCTTGTCTACTCCAAGAACGAAGCTGACCATGAAGAACACTTAAGGGTAATTCTGGAATTGTTGAAGAAGGAACAACTGTATGCTAAACTCTCGAAATGTGAATTTTGGCTTCGCGAGGTTCACGTTTTAGGGCATGTGATCAACGAGAATGGTATCCATGTCGATCCCGGTAAGGTAGAGGCCATCAAAAACTGGGAAGCACCTAAGACTCCGACTGAGGTGCGGCAATTCCTAGGACTGGCCGGCTACTACCAACGTTTCATCGAGGGATTTTCAAAGATTGCTCAACCCCTCACCGCTTTGACTCACAAAGGCACTAAGTACAATTGGGGTGACGCGCAAGAATCCGTTTTTCAACTGTTGAAAACCAAACTCTGTAGCGCCCCTATTCTAGCCCTCCCCGAGGGAACGGAAAATTTTGAGGTACACTGTGACGCATCTATACAAGGTCTCGGTTGTGTGCTGATGCAACTCGAGAAGGTTATAGCTTACGCCTCTCGACAACTACGGGTTCACGAGAAGAACTACACGACCCATGATTTGGAACTCGGAGCTGTGGTGTTTGCTCTTAAGATATGGAGGCATTACTTGTACGGTACCAAGTTTACCATTTACACCGACCACAAGAGTCTCCAACATATCTACGATCAGAAGGAGCTGAACATGCGACAGCGCCGTTGGGTCGAGCTGCTCAAGGATTTCGATTGTGCCATCAAGTATCACCAATGTAGCGGCCGACGCCCTCAGTAGAAAAGAAACAGATAAACCCAGACGAGTGCGAGCGTTGCAACTCACGATTCATGCCAACTTACCTGACCAGATTCGCGAGGCGCAACACGAAGCTTTGAAAGATGATAATCTTCTATCGGAACTCATGCGGGGCATGAACAAGCAACTTGAAACCAGATCGGACGGGGTCCGATATTTTGAGAACCGGATTTGGGTTCCACGATACGAAGAGTTGAGAACTCTAGTGATGGACGAAGCTCACAAGTCCCGGTATTCTATCCACCCTGGCTCAGATAAAATGTATCATGATTTAAAGGCACTTTACTGGTGGCCGAACATGAAAGCCGACATTGCCACCTACGTGAGCAAATTCTTGACTTGCGCCCGAGTCAAAATAGAATACCAGAAACCATCTGGTCTACTGCAACAACTGGAACTCCCAATGTGGAAATGAGAACACATCTCAATGGATTTTATCACGGGTTTACCTAAGACACCGACGGGATGCGATACCATCTGGGTGATCGTTGACCGGTTGACTAAGTCTGCACACTTCTTAGCGATTAAGGAATCGGACAAAATGGAAAGACTGACTCGCGTCTACATGAAGGAAGTAGTGTCTAGACACGGAGTGCCTGTCTCAATCATTTCTGATCGAGATTCTCATTTCACTTCGCAGTTTTGGAAGTCGCTGCAAAGCGCACTAGGCACCCGTCTTGATATGAGCACAGCATACCATCCTCAGACGGATGGGCAAAGTGAACGAACTATTCAGACCCTGGAGGATATGTTGCGTGCATGCGTATTGGATTTCGGAAAAAGTTGGGAACCTCACTTACCTTTGGTAGAGTTTTCGTATAATAACAGCTACCACGCAAGTATTAAAGCAGCGCCGTTTGAAGCGCTGTACGGACGAAAGTGTCGATCACCACTCTGCTGGGCAGAGGTGGGTAACAGCCAAATCACTGGTCCATAACTGGTACTCGAAACTTCGGAAAAGATTGTTCAAATCCGAAATCGCATGGCAGCAGCACGAGATCGCCAAAAGAGTTACGCCGACAAACACCGAAAACCTCTCGAATTTCAAGTGAACGATCGAGTGTTACTCAAAGTCTCACCTTGGAAAGGTGTGGTTAGCTTTGGTAAGCGAAACAAACTCAACCCACGATACGTTGGTTCTTACCGGATAACGGAGCGCATTGGTCCGGTGGCGTACCGACTGGACCTACCAACGGAACTCAGTGGCGTACACAATTTATTCCACGTATCCAATTTGAAGAAATGCCTATCTGATGAAACCCAAGTAGTCCTTTTGGAGGAACTGCAAGTTGATGAACAGTTACGTTTCATTGAGGAACCAGTCGAGGTTTTGGATTGGGAAACCAAAACGCTCAAGCACGGCAAAATTCCAATCGTTAAGGTTCGTTGGAACTCGAGACGTGGACCGGAGTACACGTGGGAATGCGAGGATCAAATGATGAAGAAGTATCCTCACCTTTTTGAAGGGCTAACCAAACACAGAAAACCGCGAAACCCAGCAAACCGTCAGACATCACCGGAGGTATGAATTAAATTTCGGGACGAAATTTCTTTCTACTAGGGGATGATATGACAAACTGAATTTTTTTTTTCTTACTCTTTCAGACACTCATCACGACTTGACTCAAATTTTCGGGACGAAAATTCTTTAACATGGGAATGATGTGACAATCGTCAATTTCAGGTTAACTCCGTTAACTCAACTCCGTCAATTCAAACTTAAGATCACTGAATCTATAACGCACACTTCATTACATTTAAACTAGGGTTTAAATGACGCTTAACACTTACTACATGTGTAGTCTTTCGGGAATTGCACCGAAACGCAAACGATTGATGAATAAACGAAAAACGTCAAAACAATAATTATGTGTAGACTTATGTGTTATGTGATAACATGGAAAACGCTAACTCAAGATGTAAAAAGTTAGTTTAGGCTAGGAAAAGTAATACTTAGAAGTGGAGGGACCAAAGTGTAACATAGATTATTATAAATACTATGTTATAAGAAACCCTAACCATTATTTTTCTTTCTCCCTAAATCCCGATCGGAACTCCCTTGGCTTCTCCTTGGCTGCCGTCGACTTACACACACACATACAATCAAGAAATCAAGTGTTTGATTGAAGAATTAGGTGCTATGAAGGTATAATTGATTATCCTATGCATCCTTTATACTTGATTTTGATGTTTGTTGGGTTAACTACAAACCCTAGCTGCCGTTTTCATGTGTTCATGTAACCAATATGATTGTTGTTGATTGAGTAATGATATGATAACTAGTATTGATATTGTTACACGTAATTGTTGTGTCTTTGATTTGAGTTCAAACAAGAACCCTAATCATGTATGTAATGTGTAATTGATGTGTATGGATGGTGTTTATGGAGTCTAGAGTGTTATATGAATGCATGATAGTTCATAGATAGTTAATATGTTGAGTTTGGATGCAAACAGTTTCTGGACAGAATGTGTATTTGATGTTTAAGTGACTGTAACGAAGTGTAAATGTGTAAATTGGTTGAGATTATGTATACCACAGTAAACTAGGTTGAGTCTAGTTTCTATAGAGTATAAATTTGTAATTTTTGGACAAGTAAAGGTTAACTTTTATGATTTTAAAAAAACGTTGTGCAAAGCTGAGCTGTTAGACCTGCTGTTAGGTTGTTTTGTAAATGTTATATCTCATTAACTACGAGACCAATTGGGTTGGTTCTACTTCTGGAAGTTGACTTATTGAGTTAGAAACCTAACCCATGTGGTCTTGCATTTATTTGATTTTTCGTTTAACGGGAATTGCAAATAACATTCTGTTACGCATAAATTTGACTGTTATGAGTTTGCTGTAATGATTTGATGATTGTGAGAAAACTATATGGAATAAAAATATATTAAAATATGTTCTGGAAACCTAAGACATATATGCTTCTGTCATGATTTTTGGTAAATTAATTGAGATACTATGATCGGTGGAATAGTACAATCTTTCAAGTAGAATTTCTGTCTTGGTGAAACTAGCTGCTGAGTTTTGTGAAATTGCATGAAACATGATACTTGCTATATAATTGTTATGTTCTGACCAAATTACCCTTGCGGGGAATAATTGCTAATTGATTGTCATAATTTGACCAAATTGCCCCTATGGGGAATAATGGCTAGTTAATTGTCATGATTTGACCAAAATGCCCTTACGGGGAGTAATTGCTAGTGATGTGCTTTATGAATACATGACACGTATATGATTGCATACACATGTAATGTATCACAAATACATTTGTTAAAGTCACACACGATTCACAAACGAAACACGAAACATGTTATGTGCATAGGTAATATGTGCCGGGTCTAGAGACTCGATAATATTCCGACACTTAGAAAAATCTCTTTGTTGTTTTAGAACGCTAGAGAGAGTTTTTCTGTGACGCGCATCTTGGTTATTTAATTTGGGAATTTCTTCGCAAACAGTGAGTTTCACTTTCCCCTTTTAAACTGTTTTTAAACGATTTTCACTTGGGGGAGATAACATACTCCGAAACGCATTTAAGATTTTGTTAATATAGATTATATATCACTTGTAAAGACTAAGTGGCAAACGCATTAACTAAAGTCCTTCATTCACATCGAACCGTTTAATATTGGATAATAGCGAGTCATTGTTGAGTAGTACTACTGGGTTTGACAAACCCCACCCAACGCTAAACTCGACTGGATGTCGAGCGGGTGTAATCTTGGCTAAACACATACCATGGTCTGGATGACCTGGTGGCAAGGCAAATTGATAAACAGTCAGCTTCGGTGTCGAACACTTGGTGATACTTGTTTTATAGGCTAGCTACCTATAAATATATAATTGACATAACACTATCTGGTAAAGCAAAACGCTGTAACGCAAAACGCTGTAACGCAACACGCTGAACGCAAACGCTAATCGCTTTATTTTTTTATTTAAACTTGTGAACTCACCAACCTTGTGTTGACACTTTTTGTATGTTATTCTCAGGTAGCCGAGGCGGGCGCGCGGTTTAGGAACATGCATTGCTTGAAAACGCTTTTGTTATGCAAACTTATTTTTAACAGTTATCATTGGTTTTAAGTCGTCCTGCGTGACGCAACTTTTGGTTAAAGGTTTTTACGCTTCCGCATTAAATTACTCGTAAACGTTTTTCATGGTTTTGAAACTTTGCTTTATGGTTTGATTATAACTAATGAATCCGATCCTGTTAGTTCACACCCTCTGACGGTAAAACTCCGTTAGTGGATTTTGAGGGTGTGACACATTTAGATGGGATGAGTTTCATAACTGGTCGAGGATATTGAAGGCTTCTTCCAAATCCTTAAGATAATCTTCAGCCTTCTTGGAGTTAACTACCATGTCGTCTATATATACTTCCATGGTCTTCCCTATTTGATCTTTAAACATCATGTTGACTAAGAGTTGATAGGTCGCACCTGCATTTCTTAGTCCAAAAGGAATGGCAATATAACAATATATTTCAGTTGGAGTCATGAATGCTATGTCTTCCTGGTCAGATGGTTCCATCTGAATTTGTTGAAATCCATAGGAAGCATCCATAAAGGTAAGCATCTCATGTCCTGCTGTTGCATCCACCATGGAGTCTATATGTGGTAATGGTAAAGGATCCTTGGGACATGCCTTGTTTAAATCGGTGATATCGACACATACCCTCCACTTCCCATTATTTTTTGAAACAACCACAACATTAGCCAACCATCTATGATACTTAAACTCTCTGATCATACCGGCCTTAAGAAGTTTTCCAACTTCTTCTTGTATGACCGCATTTCTCTCAGGGGAGAATTTCCTTCGCTTCTGGTGAATAGGTTTAATAGAACTATCAAGGCCTAGTTTATGAGTAATTACCTCTTTTGAAATACCTTTCATGTCGGAATGCTTGAAGGAAAATGTGGATCTTCGTTGCTTGAGGAAGGATACTAGATCCTCTTCGATATTAGTAGGGATACTGGATCCTAGGAAAATTTTTACATCTGGATCCTCGAGGACCAAGGATACTTCTTTTAGGTCCTGCTCCTGAGCTTCCAGTACATTCCTAGGATTTTGTTGTAGTTGCTATGCTACCGTTTGCTTAGCCGCCGGCTTCATGGACGATGAGTAATAGTTCTTAGCTTCCATTGGTCCCCATCTATTCTCACTACCTCCAAGGAGTTGGTAGTTTGATACACTGGTGATAGGTAAACGCTAGAGCTTTCATTCCATGTAGCCATGGCCTACCAAAAATTACATTGCAACAAGACAAATTATCTATAACACAAAATTTTTGGTAAGAGTTCACTCTTGCAATGTATATAGGAAGCTTGATGTCCCCCATTGTTTTCTTAGTTTCACCACTGAAACCAACGAGTACGGATGATCGGGGAACGATTTATGAATCCAAGATATTCATCTTCTTGAGCACGTCATATTGAATGATGTTGACCGAACTTCCTCCATCAACTAGGATCCTACGCACATAATGATTAGCAATAAATATAGTTATAATCAAACCATCGCGATGAGGATCCTGGACGCTCATTTTATCCTCTTCATCAAAGAAGATTCTCTTATCAGTTTTAAGGTAATGGATATGACAGGTCGCTCTCCGTATTCCAACTTAGTTTCTTTAGCATGTCTCTTGGCCGAGGAGAAGGAGGTTCCACATATATCTGAGCCACCGGAGATGAAATTGATAATTTTTGCGTCTGGTGGGGGAGGAGATGCTTTCTGTGGGACATCTCCAGGATCCTGAATCCTTGAATTCTTCCTTCCTGTAGGTTCCTATCCGGATCTACACAGGAGTATCTCGTAACACGAGGGTGCGGAATCCCCACGTAATACGATACGAGCGTAAGATAGATAATACGTTGAACCGATAAACAAAGACATGTCACAATACTAATAAACACAATTGTATTGCAACACTTCGACACGTGATCTCACTAATTACCAACACGTTCGTTCACCAAAAAAAACTCTCTTTAAGATAAGCCGAAGTGAGGTTTAAATAGACCTCGACAACTTCGCCTAACATACTAGGCGAAGTTGTCATAACTTCGCTTATTTCCAAGTTCGCCTACATCCCAGGCGAACTTGTGAAAAACAATATTCAAAACCAAAACAAACAATCTAACACGATTACAGACACATACAAAACACGAGATACTTAACTACTGACATTATGCACCAACAGACTCCCCCTTGGCAGTAGCTTCATATCTCTATCTTCATTCTCGTGTCTAGTAATCCCAAAAATCTCGTTTCACCCATCTTCAAGCATGAACGCCCTGTCTTACACAGACAGAGACCACCCTCTGGTACTTCTTGGCTTCATCTTTCCACGCACGAATGTAGAATATATTCTTATCGTTTAGTACCTGCAAATCAGCTTGAGACAAATTTACCAAGTGCATGGGATCATACACTCTCAGAATCTCTTGTTCGTCTTCATCTTCCATAACAGCTTCAGTTGTTTGACTATCAACGTACCACCACTTAAGACTCTTTAAAACATCCTTGGGCATTATCTTCATTGGCACTTCTTTCAAACACAGAATAGGCTTATATTTCATCACCATCCAAGGTTTGCCATCAGCTCGCATTCCTCTTTCCTTATCTTCAACTAACTTCCCTTTCTGAAGCTTTAACAACTCAAACTTCTTCTCTTTCACACTTTCATTCCACACAATCTTCCCAATTATTCTAGCCATATTGTCATCACTCCTATTAATCAATCCCAATTTAGCCAAATCCTTCACCTCACACTCAGGAAAGGTATTGAGCGATCTCAACGTCCTCTAAAAATACTGAATCCCATAAAAGCGTTTTATCATAATAACTTTAACTGCTCATCATACAGCCAGCAAATAATACCCTTCTTTGACTCAGCATACCCCTTGATATTGTAACTCTTTTTGAACATCGTTGGAACCGCTGGCTTCTTTGTCTTAACAAACCACTGAGCGTAGCCTTCTTTCCATCTCAGTTGTTCTTCCCACTCAGACTCATCAGACACATCCATATCTTGACTCACATTTACCTTGTCAAAATCTGGAATATCATGTTCTACACTATCATCCACAATCTCACCTTCTTCTATCTCACTATCAATCACAATCTGTTCTCCTATCTTTTCAATCTCATCAATAGTTAACACATCATCTATAAATCATCGTCATCACCCAACGTTTCCTCATCATCAACAACCACGACATTTTCACCACCTGATCCACCTGATGTACCAGTTGACTCCCCCTGAGATGTGGAAGTCCCAAGAGTTTGTTCAATTCTTGGCAACTCACCACCTGCACCTTTTGATGCATTGGGATCATCGTCTCTATCTTGTCTCTTCTTGGTTCTCAACTCATCGCCCTTGCAGCTCGTCTCCCCCTGAGATGTTAAGAACTGTTGTAAAGCATCAAATAGTTTACCATGTTCAACAAGGAGGGACGATTGGATCTGATTTTCTGCTACAAGTCGCTGGATAGCTTGAGTCTGGATTAGATTGATTCTTGACTGTTCAGCAACTACCCGTTCAAGAGCCGCTATCCTTTCAGAATCAGACAAAGTAGCATCAAAATCAAAACGCATGTGAGAAATGTCTTGAGTATAAGGTAGAGGAATTCCCAAACTAGCTGGATTATCAGAAGTAGTCTGAAAAGTAACTGCGGATGGTATAGAAATAGGCAACCCCGCAGTAGCAACCAACGTTGACTCAAAAAATCTTGCAACAACCTCTGATGGAGTGACAGTAGGAGGTGGCAAGGAGACTATCTCTGGTGCTGTAAATTGAAACGTGGTCGGAGGAACACCAAATGATGACGATGTAGTCACCACGGGAACACTTGAGGTAATCGGCACTGTCACACTCATAGAAGCAGGAACCATAGTCATACCAGATAACGAGGGTGGAGAGAAACGAACCACCCTTGAGCTTTCACCAACTCCTGAACTCTCACCAGTTCTGACCTTCTTCGATCTTCGTACCAACTTGTCTAACTCCTCCTCATAGTCAGATTCACTGTCATCCGAGTCTTTCTTTCTCTTGCCATGTATTCTTTCTTGTCTGACCAGAATCTGTTGTGCTTCAGCAATATCGTCAGTGGAGGAATCAGAGTCGGTTCTCTCAGAATCCGCCACAGACGTGGCGACCATAGAGACATGCACACCAGATGCCTCAGCTACTGGGGCTCAAACCTCAGCAGCTGGATCAATTTGTTCCATGTCAAAGAACCCTTGCCCTCCAAAGGCGACTTCAAGATCGACCTGTTCTTCCGGAGCTGCAACAGGATCAGCAGGCAGTGCTTGCTGTACCACAGGTGGTGGTAGAACCATAGGAGGTGGTTGAGGAACATTAGCCTGTTGCGGTGCCGGGTCACGAAATTCATCTCCTGGAGGAGCAATATAAGCAGGATTCACCAAATAACCAAACAATGCAGTGTGCCGCGGACGAAGCTCTGGTTTGCTACGAGCACTTGATGACCTACATTGCGCAAAAATTCTCTTACTTACACTCTCAACATAACGGATAGGACGTCGTTGAGGCAGCGCAGGGGTTACGTGATTCAGAATCATTTATAGGAATTTCGGGTACATCAAAAATCTTTCCCTGGCGACCGCGCGTCTGTGACGATCAATTTCATAAAACACCATCTGACTAAAGCTGTAGGGCTTGTTGTAAGTCAGTGCAGTCATTGCAGATTGCATCGATGCTCCCATACTGTCTGTACCAGCTTTACGACCAGACATGCACACTATCATTACGAGCATCAGAAAACGCCACTGATCTAATAAAAATCCCTTTCTCCTTTGAGTGTCACCCAACAGACCCGAATAACCCATACGTAGAAACGCACCATCTCTTAATGGAGCTGGAAAATCTGTTGGATCATCTGTAGTTTCAGCCCCGAACTGCAAAGCGACCCTTATTTGATCTGCCGAGAACTGTACCACCTGATTGTTCACTGTAGCGCGCATAACCGGAGGATCAACTCTACAGTCATATTCTACCGTTCGCCAAAAGTCTTCAATATTTGGTAGAGAAATGGGGAGAGTAGTAGTGATGGCGTGAAAAATACGTGAGCGAACGAGGAAGGATATGATCTCGCGATAGTCGTCGATACCACTAGCATCCGGATCCAAAGTGATATACATGTTGTGACCCGGAAAGAACTGTCGGTTGTTGTCACCACCTTCGTCACCACCAGCACCACCAGCCCCTGCCACAGCAGCCATATCTGCACAACAAACGGTCTAAGTTAGAACATCGACGTAGCAGATCATAACTTCGCCTGTTACCCTGAGCGAAGTTATGATACCGACTAATGTGCAGGCGAAGTTAGCCATATGGCGAAGTTGAGTACAACTTCGTCCTAAACCCTAACTTCGCCTGAGAACAAACCAGAACTTTTAGATAATATAAGCTTAAGCAGGCGAAGTTAAACCTAAGGCGAAGTTGAGTATAACTTCGCCTAACCCTAACTTTGCCTGAATCTGAAACGGCGTATTATTATGATCCGATCAAGGTGTTGTCTGAAGTATTTGAGAATCAAAACAATAGTTCTATTGAGATCTAGAAGACTAAATGGGTTACAAACACAGTAGAAACAGATAGTTTATCGGGTGTTTAAAGGGTTGCACAAACTATGTCACAAACCGGACCACAAAGGTATCTGATTAACACCATTAACATGAATTACAGGTTAAACCGATCCTACACACCTTTAACACGGACAAGAAATAGATAATAATGAGGTTCGATTCAAGGTATAAGTTCGCCGAGGGTAGAAGTGTGGGTATAAGTTCGCCGAGTGTTTGATAGTTTGGAAAGTGTTTGACCAAGTTGACCCCTTATATAGGTTTGAAAATACATGGGCGAAGTTAAGGTTAACTTCGCCCCTGTGACAACTTCGCTGGTCAACTTCGCTGTGATAATAACTTCGCCTGAACTAACTTCTTAATAAACAACATCGCCTTAAATTAGATTAAAGAGAAAGGAATCAAAACTAGTAACCAAGTGTTTATTAAAACGTACCAAGGTATAAAACATAAAATAAAGTAAAGATAATTAATTAAACGGGATCAAATTTCAATCTTGACGAGGACCTGCATGTTTTAGAAAAGATCCGAACAGGAATCATGCTAATTAAGTGGCTGTCACATAGATCCATGTTCAGCGATATTATGACATAAAGAAACAGGTTGTAAGCAGGTATAAAACTTAGTATGATTTTCATCGCTTCTGTGATACGGATTAGGTTTAATTAAGCTCAAACTTTATATGGACATCACATGAGAGATTGTGATGCCTCCTATCTATTCTCAAAGCTTATTTGGCTTTACCAAAGTCACCCCAAGTTGACTTCAACCCGTAGTGTCTGATTAAACAGTAAGCACACATCCATCTTTAGAGTCTTCTTCCCGTTCTCTTTCTTGCCTCTTTATTTATATGTGAGACAACACAAACTTCAGAAGGCTTAACAACATATATATATATATATATATATGTATTTTTTTTATTAAAGACATTAATACAGCTTCAGATTATAGACAACTGCAAGTCCCGAATCTGTATCACTGCAGGTACTTGACACTATCTTCTCGGGAATCAGAACGCTCACGGGCTCGTTTATGACTGGGTAATCACTTTTCTGCCTATCATTCGGAAACTTGTAACACGCAAATATACATAAACATATATAAATATCCTAATACGCAATACATGCTTATCCAACCATCTTCTGTCAAAGTGCCTATTTTCAACCACAGGTTCTCTGCCGTAAAAACTATGCCAATAATCTATTGGTTCTTAATTAAAAGGGAGGCAAAACTCAAAAAGCTCCAAAATATTGGCTCCAAATATTCAAAAACTCCAAATTACATTTAACACTCCAAAAATCAAATTACACTCCAAATTATTAAAAATTTTCCACTCCTCAAATCAGCCGACAGTGATTTATACTTCAAAATACACTCCAAATTATTAAAAAACAATCGAAGATGACGCTTATAGATGAAAGAATCGAAGAAGAACATGCTTTATACTCCGATGAGGAAGCCAACTACGATGAAGACACTCAATCAGACGACACTGAAGGCTACCCAGCGAGGAAGCCAACGACAACGACGGTCAAGCAGACGAGGTTATAGGGACGATGGTTATCGAACCCCTCAACAGTTTGGAGGCTATCGAACCCCTGAACAGTTTTGCTACTACGAAAAAACCTACAAGGGGGTTGACGAGGTTACCTAAGCTGCGTACCCAATATGCAAACTCTGTTGGTGTCAAACTGGCAGTGGAGTTTGATAATTTGGGTAGGTTCACTGGCCAAAACAGATCAAAGTTTGCAAGTTTTTTAGGGGATGTTGTAAGGGAAATAGTTGGCTTGAGACATTTAAGTTGGAGGGAGGTCACAAAGGAGCTTAGAGATAAATTGTGGGAACAAATAACGGTTATTCTTTATTTCTATTTGTGCATTTTATATTTTGAGATGTAATTTTACCTTTACTGTATTATATTATGCAGAAATATTTTGAGATTGAGGCTTGTCGCGGGCCTTCTGTGATGAATCGGCTCGGACACCTTCTTCGGGATTTCAGAAGAAAAATGTATGCCAAATACATTATGCCGAACATAGGTAAACCTCTGAAGCTGAAGGCGATACCCAAGGGACACAGGACGATGATCAGGCAAGAAGACTGGGATCGCTTCGTTGAGTACACACAATCAGAGCAGTTTCAGGTATAAATCCTCTACTCTGCAAACGTAGATTGATCGACTATATATGCTTTATGTTTTTTGTTTAAATATAATGAAATGATTATAATGTGTGGTTGAAGAAAAAATCGGCTTCATCAAAGGGAGCTCGAGCAAAGAATGTTTTTGATCATCACATGGGACGAGGGGGTTATACCTACCTTCGAGAGAAACTGGTAATCACCATCAGCTGCTTTCTCTCTAGTTCAATGATTTGTTGGTTATGTGTCTAACGCATGACCGTCAACTACTTTCTCTTGAATACTTTACAAGGTCAAAAAGAAGGAAATTGGATCTGATGAGATCCCCGGCCGTGCATTAAGGTGGATGAAAGGAAGGAGGACAAAGATGGTGCATACAACAATGCTGTTGTCGAAGGCGTGGCAACCAAATTAGTATGTTTTAGTATTAAACTTTTTAAGTCATGTTAAAGTCAATTCATTGCTTTATATTGGTGTCAAAAAAAATTGAGTCTGTATAACTTGTCTCAACACTTTATGTGGATACATAAGCGTGTTACAAGTGTATTTTAATATTTTTTTTTCTTGCAGGCTCAGCATGAGGAGCAGATCGCCTCCGGAGCCCTGGCACTTGAACCGTGCACAGATGTTGTCACCTTAGTGCTTGGAAAAGAGAAAGGTGGGTTTTTAATAGGGATTGGGTACGGATTGACAACAGGTAAATATTGGGGTGTGAGTCGGGTAAAAGGCTCGTTTAAGCAACGGATTGCCCAACTTGAGTATGAGGCGGTGCAGAGAGATGAAGTGGTGAACAGGTTGACGACTCTACTTGAATCCACGAGTGCTATGCTAGCAAGCCTTGAGAAGGAACAGTTAGCATTTGAGGCCAGGTTCAGACATCTCGAAGGATTGTTGCCGCAAATGTCGGCAAGTCAAGTAAGTGACGTATGCTACATATTATTAACGCATTCGACATACATAATTGGCACTGTTTTTGTCACAATTCGTAGGTAAATCCTGTTCCCAACCAGGTTGGTTCTACCCAAAGTACTAGTGTTGTGGCGCAAAACAAAATGCCAGGACCAGTAAGTATCTGACAGTTTCTTTGTTTTTTACAACTTTCCATGTGATTTTTCATTTTCCATAACCTAATAAATTGATTTGTAGGCCATTTCTGTGGGAAACATCATAACCCCGGGTGAGGCTGTGCAACAAGAATCCGCTTCTCAGGTAACCATTGACAGTTTGATTGATTTGTTTTAATAATTAACTTTCCATGTGAGTGTGCTGATTTTGCATAAGTTAATTGTAGCCCAAGTCTGCGGATAAAATAGTTGTCGAAACGGTACCCACTCTCCATATCGCGACATCAGTACTTATTTGACAATTTCAGTACTTTTTATAATTCGTTTCCAATGTGAGTGTGCTCATTTTCTATTACCGAATTGCAGGCCAAGTCTGTGGAAAAAAGTGTTGACCAAACGGTACCCGCTCCCCATATCGCGACATCAGTTAGCATTTGACAATTTCAGTACTTTTTATAATTCTTTTCCAATGTGAGTGTGCTCATTTTCTATTTACCGAATTGCAGGCCATGTCTGTGGAAAAAAGTGTTGACCAAACGGTAGTCGATCCCCATAGCGCGACATCAGTAAGTATTTGGCAGTTTCAGTTTTTATATTTTATAACCTAATAAGTCCTAACAATTCCAATTTCTGTTATATTACCAATGAAGCCTGTAGAGAACAATGTTGACCAAGCATCAAAACAACTACACCACACTCCGGATAGTAATGGCTCGAAAAAACCATCAGTAAGTATTTGGCAATTTCAGTTTTTCCTTTAATTGTTGATTGATTCATTGAATGGTTTTTAGGTAAAACGGATAAGCCGTAAAAGAAAAGTAGATGTATCTACGGATAAAGCTTCCCCACCTGCTGAAATAAATGTATGTACTGTGCGAAACATTGTTAATTTCCCACCAACATGGGTATGTACTTATATATTGACTTCAACTAAGCCATCTTAATTTCACATGCTGGTTTATAGGTGTATGAGTGTCGTTTGTGTGTGCATGACAAGCGTAACAAGGTGGCAAATGGTAAAGTTTATTGGTCACCGGTTCCACAACAGTTGCATGGAAAAGCAATCCCGGAGGGTTGCTAAAAAGTTATTATTGATGAAGTCATAAAGGAACAAGCAATTATTCCTTGTGAGGCAGGTGAAATTGTGACTGTTGGCAACGCACGTGGTTCTTTTGTTGCTTGGCCAGAACACCTAATCTTATGTGACCAGGAGGATTGTTCCCTTTTAACTTAACCGAACAAATATCCATGTTCTTTTTCATTTAGTTTAAAAAATGAACACTTGTGTCCGTTTATGTTCATTTGTTTAAAATCTAAACTAACATAATTGAACAAAGATAAGCGAACATAAACGAACTTCCCGCTGAAAGGTTCACGAACAGTTAAACGAACGTTCGGTATGTATGTATGCATACTATTTTGTTTTATTCAATTACAAAATACGACATTAATTATACATATTTGTTTTCATATTCTGTTGTTCCAGCTACCACCACTCCCATCCTCAAAAGAACCAGACAGAGCTGGCAAGAAGGCAAAGGCAAAGTACACAACGATAGACCGGGTGACCAAACAGAAGACAAGGAGCAGTGCCAAGAAAACCGACGCCTTAGCTAGTATATAGGTAGTCGTTATTTTTGTATTTTGTAAGATATTTTGCATATACATTTGCTTAAGTGAATATTATTGTTAATATAATTTGTTTCTAATTTTGTTTTGTCATGCTATAGTTGTTTTATATTACTGCACAAAAAATAAAAATAATTATATATTGTCTAATTACACACAATTTGGCCACATAGAACACATTAAATATGTGTGGCCAAAAGTACCTGAAATTACAAAAATTAGAGTCTATAAATGACCATTAGCCACAACATAAACATTTTTGTGTGACGAAAAGTATGATAATAGCCACACTTTATATTACAAAAGCACTATGTGACAAACGGTAAAGACAATGGCCACACCACAAACAACAAAACAGTGTTTGAGTGGCAACTTCACATTTTTAGCTACATTGACAACATCCTTCAGTGTCTGTATGATATTATTAGCAACACAGTACCTCACTATGTGTGACGAAAAGTTTGACACTAGCCACACTTTAAATTAGGAAAAGCATTATGTGTGACAAACGGTAAAGACAATGGTCACACCACAAAAGAGTGTTTGAGTGGCAACTTCACATTTTTAGCCACATTGACAACAACCTCCGGTGTCTATTAGATATTATTAGCCACACAGTACCTCACTATGTGTGACGAAAAGTTTGATAATAACCATACTTTAAATTAGGAAAAGCATTATGTGTGACAAACGGTAAGACAATGGCCACACCACAAAAGAGTGTTTGAGTGGCAACTTCACATTTTTAGCCACATTGACAACAACCTTTAGTGTGTATATGATATTATTAGCCACACAGTACCTCACTATGTGAGACGAAAAGTTTGACAATAGCCACACTTTAAATTAGGAAAAGCATTATGTATGAAAAACGGTAAGACAATGGCCACACTACAAACTACAAAAGAGTTTTTGACTAGCAAGTTCACATTTTTAGCCACATTTACAATAACCTCCAGTGTCTATAAGTTATGATTAGCCACACAGTACTTCACTATGTGTGACGAAAAGTTTTACAATAGCCACACTTTATATTAGGAAAAACATTTTGTGTGACAAACGGTAAGACAATGACCACACTATAATCTACAAAGGAGTTTTTGAGTGGCAAGTAAATATATTTAGCCACTTTTAATGTAATATCCAGTGTCTATATAATATAATTAGCCACACTATTATTAAATTTAAGTGGCCATTGCTTTGCTATATCCACACGATATAGGTCACAATGCACGCTTAACACAACCCTATTGGCCACATTATTATAAAATTCATGTGGCTGAAACATTAATTCATGTGGCTGAAACATTAATTCATGTGGCTATATACGTGCAATGGTCACTCATAGTAAATACTCATGTGGCCATTTTGTACCGTTTAGCCACACTTATTGGAGAGGCTTCTTGATGGCCAGCAACTAATGCATGTACCCTTTAGCCACATTTATTACCACATAAGGCCATCAAAAACTGTGTGTATCCATATCATACCCACGGTGTCGCGACCTTTGGCCACATATTACCTGAACCAAATGTGTGTGGCTAAAGGCCTACGGCAACACTTTTTTCGTGTGGCTGAAGGTCAATATTCACGTAGTGCGAGTTAAAATAAAACAAAATAAAAGAAAGTTTTAATTACATTATTGAGTTAAATCGGAAGGAAAAGATAGGAAATTTTTTTTGTAACTTTACAGTTATGTCATCATAGCAACATGAAAAAGAGAATTGAGATATGGTAAACTAGAAATATTGTAATGGGTTATAAACTTTTCCTTCACAATCAAGCCATATTTGACTGAAAAGTTTTCGAAGAACAAAACTCTAACTTTTCTTTTCATTCTCTTTATTTTCTTTCTTTTCTTTAAAGTAAAAACTTAGGATTGAAAAAGATTTTTTTTTCTCTTTTCTTTTCCAAATATTTTAAATAAAAACTCAAAAAATACAGTGTAAATCTTAAATGTTCCAATATATGTTTTCACATTTTTTAATCTTCCATTCCTAGAAGAATTAGACCATCCTCATTGGTAATTTTTTACCTTGATTGGTCGTCACGTGTAAATAACAAAAAATAAGATTGGCGGTCACGTATAAATAACAAAAAAAGAGAGTAATTTGTTATCAACCAAATATCACAACCGGTTTCGTAGACGGTTTTTCTTTCTTTCTTTTCTTCTTCTTTTTTTCTTCATATAATCTTACTTATAATAAATAAATTTTAATAACCTTAACTATGACCTACTGACGGCTAATGACTCATACTTGCACACTTTGATCGACGATAATTTTAACTGTCACTCTATTGTAATTGGATTAATTTATTCGTTTTTAATTAATCGAGAACATATTACATTCATTCTTGTTTCAAAAGGAATCCAAATAGCATAATCATCATAGATTTATGTTTAATTTTCACTCGATTTTTCTTACAATAATGATTATGGATGAAATGGAGAAATACACTAGGGAACTTGAGAATAAATCGAATGTAAACTGAGTGAAAAACCAGTGATGGTTATGCTACCGAGATTGTTTTTGACAATAAAAGTGAAAGTTAAGATTGTCATTGTTAAAATGTAATTATGGATTTTTATCGGTTAATATGTGATAGTTTGGGTTATTAAAATACAATTTTTATTGGGTTGTTCATCAATCACTTGTAATATTTAACCTTTTTTAAATAATTTAAATATATAGTTTTGTTTAACTTTTTTTCCCTGAAAACTTCGATATAATTTAATTAAAAACTGAGTTATTTCAACAATATGACATTTTTTAACGACAAATTTCTTTTAATATTTGTCGCTTGTGAGAATTGAGCCCAAGACATCCCTCCCAAACCCCATGTATTTACATGTATTGCCTTTGTCAATGCACCACCGACCATCACTCCATTGGTCAATATGACTTTTTTAAATATTGGTTCATTAGACTTTTATTTACTTAAAATTAGAAAATTGATTTTAAATAATCACAACTATTAACTATTGGCAAATAACAATTAGCAGTCCCAATTAACGAACTATTTGTTGGTTGTCCCACCTTTAACATATTTTCTACTAACGAACCTTGTCAAAAAGAATCTTAACGTCGTTAGTCGTCGGTCGCTGAAAAGCGTTTTTGGCCTGAAAACTCCTTGTTATCGGAAATGAAGTTCGAGTCAAGTAAGCTAACGTTGGCCTGGCTTGGCTTAGCTCGACTCGTTAACCGCTTTTAAGTGTTTTTACATGATGAATTATTTAACTCAAATTATACATCAAACCTATGCCACAAACACATAATTATATACTAGTTAGTTGCCCTCGCGGTGCAGCGAAGAACAACACTTATAGGTTGTTAGCGAGCAAAGGCTAGCTCGAGCTCCACTCAAGCTTCACACTAAGCCGACTCAACTCAACTCAAAATTAAAGCTAAAATCTTATAACAAAGTTCGTCTTGATTATTTTGATATTTATATAAGTTGAGTATTTTTAATCATGTTTTTGTAAAACATATAAAAAGAAAAAAAAAACAAGTTAAGCAATATTTTGATAAACATGAGGGGTCAAAGTTGTAAGTATTCCTTGAATTAACAAAAGTTATGCCTGACCCTACCCTACCCGTTATCGGTCCTAAGTTGTGATCACGTAAAATGTTAGTTTTAAATTTTATTTTATTTTTAGAAATAACCTTTTATATATAACACAAACCGAGCTACATATGGATAATGGGTAAGAGAGCAACAAGTTGTGCCGCTATCCCCTTTTGAATCGCAAAGCCTATTCTACTAAATATAAATCCTTGGTTCCTCGGGCTCTGCGAGTCACTGTGGACCACCTTCTGCACCCGCTATCCCTTTTTTTTAAAATTAAAAAAGTATAACAATATAATCAATTTAAAGATAATAAAATGTCCGTTATAATGGTGCGAAATGTGACATTGTCCCTCAATAAATGCGAGGTAGCTTTTGACCCTTGAAGTCAAACCTCACACTGATGGTTGGTTAATTTGTATATATTAAAGTTCGTTTATTTCTTAGTTTTATCTGTTTATTGTGGGAATTTCGATACTTCATACGTGTGTATTGTATTTCAGGTCATAGACGTTAAAGTACTTAATTAGGACCTGCTGATCCACTTGATGGAGAACCGGGACGTCCAGCACGCAAAACAAGAAGAAAAAAGATTTCTGCTGGTAACATGGCCCATCGCGATACGCGATGGGCAGGCTTGAAGACCCGTCCCGCATCGCGATGGGTGCTAAAATGAATGTTGACTTTTGGTCCATCACGATACGCGATGGAAAAGTGAAGAACCCATCACGTATCGCGATGGGTGGCTCAGACGGGGAAGTTAGGGTTTTATTATATTTTCATCTTGGACGACCCTATCTTCCCATATTTTTAACCAGGCGATTTCAGAGCTCACGGAGGGCGATTCTACCATACCGGATGATACCGAGACCACATACATGATTTATTTCATCATTATTGACGATTCCATGATGTTGAGGCTCGGCTAAACTCTCCGATTCGTTCCCGTGATGTAGAGTTTGTATTTATTTCAGTTTTGATTATAACCAAGAATATACTATTTGTAATTGTCTTTGATTGATCTATGAGTATTGATATTTAGTATTGTTGTGCATTCAATCGGTTTAGGTTTACGTTGATCAGAACGATTAGTTTGTCGGTTGCTATAGTAATTGCTCATAGGGTTGTTTAACTAGATTTGATACAACGAAGCACACAATTGCCCTTAGTTGAGTCACACTGGCAGGGACCGTTTGATAACCAGTGTCGTGTGTTAGCGACTGTTGGTGCCTAAGGTTTAACTCGTTCATCAGTCTTTGTCAGTCTGTGATAATTAATCTGTTAGGTTGCATGAGAAACTGTTTAATTACATTCTTGAACCCCAGGGATGAGTCTTCTTTGTTAATTGTTTGAATTCGTGAATTTGCTTTATCTTTATTAAAATCAACTTATTTGCTTGTGTGATCAGCACTACAATTTACATCTTCATAATATTGAATTTGTTTACACGATTTGCATTGACCACATACTCCTTGTGTTCGACACCCTACTTACCCTAGCTTGCTTAGGTGCTTAGGAATTGATTATAAGTGTTTTTGACTAGATAGCGACAATCTAGCATCACACACCTTTTCAAAATAGTCTGTTTGACTTCGACCTTTTCAAAGTAGTTCGTTTGACTTCGAAAGTCAAAAATGCAAGTTCATTTTAGAAAATAATGTATTTTTGACAAATCATATTACTTTAAGTATATAACAGATGAAATTTGAAATGAATCAATGACTATAAAGGATTTTCTTTTATAATTTTGAAGTATATATATTTAAAATATGCTCCAAAAGTTAATCATCAACCTGTGTTTTAAACTTGTCATTTGTAACTAAGAATTTTGTCCAAACAATTTGTCAATCACTATTTATTACAACACAATCAAATAACAAGATTTCCTAGATGATGATGATGATCAACGTGAAACTCATATTAGTCATCACTATTTTTTCTTAAAAATTCTCATTATATGTAATTCCATTGCATATATACCATCATCAAGATTGACTTTTTTTCCTAATTTTCTTTAACTTTATTAGTAAACTCTTATCGCACTTACTTTGAAGGCACACTACTGGTAGATCTATCTATACCACTATCAAGATTGACTTGTTCTTGATGTCTGCTAACTTTTTTTCTCAACCCATTGTATTGAACGATGTTTGCAGCAATAGCTTATGTAGAAACCATTTTCCCAGAATCTTGAACGTGTTTTATAGTCATTTATAGATGACCGCCCACAATATTTATCTTCATTTTCCATCAGCTGTTGGATCACAATATTCTTATCTTGGCTGATGTGTCATCATGTGATTCCTGCATAAATAAATATATATGAAATTCCATTTCTTTAATGGGATGGGTGGAGTGGCCATGCTGATGAAGGATAAGAACCTAACCTCCTTAAGGTCTCAGGTTCGAATCTAGAGGCCGTCTCGAGTTTTCTATTACAGTGTATTTACTCCAGAGGGCTTACTCTTGTGGAGGGTTTAACATCTGTCAAGTGGCAGGTGGCTGGAAATTTTCTCGGGGAACGCCTAGCCAAACTCGGATGCCAAGCGTGGGCCCGGTTAAGACAACATAGTCTTGGTCCGAGTGGGGCGGTTGGGGCTTCCGACTTGGGAGCTGCGGTCAACTTAACTTTGAAATTCGCCATTCAAAAAAATATATATAAAAATTCGAGGGTTAATTAAGTCAACATTAAACCGACAACCACACCCTTCGCTAAAATTAACCCAATAAACCATGTGGATCGGTCTTGATTGAAATGTTTCCCTTTAATAGAAAAAGAGCATTGGATGATTAAAAAAACGTAGGTCTAGATCGATAAATTTAATACTTGAGGGGTTTGGATGTCAAAAACTGAAACTTGTATAAATGTATTAACCCACAATAACCTTCTGAGCAAAAATGGTTGCTAGTTTAGGACTGAGGTTTTCTGGAATGATAAACTGGATTAAAATATAAATCAAACAAATTGAAGAGAGAATTATAAATAAAAATAGCATTAAAAGAACTTTATAGTATTAAAATGTAAACCTCTACCGATGCAATAATAAATGGCACTAACTTTTAAGACCATTTTGTATATGTTTATTCTGAAACATAAGTACAACAAACATATTCATAAAACTAAATTTACAGCATAATAAAGACTTAAATTTTTTTAATTTGCGTTCAAATAAACCAAGAAAGATATGTACAAGGGACACTATTTGATTAAATATTCGTTGGAAATGACATTCTCGAGCGTATGGAGAAATCTCCGCCATTACCTACATGAAAATAATCTCCATTCAATTAACTGATTCAAATATTCATGTTAAGTCTTGATTTCGTAAACGACCAAACTTGCCAGTTTCAAAACTGGTTATGCCAGAAGTGGTTTTGACTTTTGATGAAACTACCCTACCTAGTTTCAGCCGTTTAAGAAACCAAAAGAGTGTAGAAATCACCAAAGAAACCTTAATTTGACATGCCATAGGAAAACAGAAAAAGAAAAGTAGAGAAGGAAACTTGGCAAACCTATGCAGGATGAGCATCTACTAGTAGCTAAAGTGAAAACCGACCTGCACCCAACTACCATTGTAATGACTGACCTGTTATGAGCAATCTCACTCACGATTAAATCCCGTCAAGATCAATCACTTGGATCATACCACCCACATACTCGAACCATATCTGTGGCCTGTAAGTACAAGAAAACAAAACTGCAGTACCACACAATGGTGTTGATGAAAGTCACAGAAATGGTGGTGCCATGAATCAACGTATTATGATGCATGGCCAGAACTGATGCAATACAAAGTTGTAGCTCGTGCACACAAAAAATGTGTTACAACCTTTTTTGCAAATTAGTATATAATAAATGGTAGTAGTACATAATATACATATGAACTGATTCTTTTACCTTGATTGAAAAAACTTCTTTCATTTTAAAAAAAAAAAAACTCTCTTTAATTTAACAAAATCTAAATTTTAATCAGATAATCTACTGAGTTAAGAAATGAAATAATTTGTCTAACACTAAACATTCAAATTATCATAGAGAAGTTAAAAGTATGTTTGAAATAAACTAATTAGAAGGTATAATGCATTAAACATAAGACCTTAAAGTTACACCTTTGATGAACTCATTCTCACCATTACATGTGGACCATGTATGCAAAAACACACAAGTCGTAACTGTCCACAAGTGATCTTATAATCAGTTGAGTATATGCAAAATACCTCCTCTAATTGAAGTGCAAAATATTAGTATTTAGTGAGCTTATAAAAGCATGAAGTGCTGAATTGTATAAGTTTATAATGCCCTTTTCAATAGAGACTATGATTATATATAATTTACTATAAAACAATTACAATAAAGTGGCAGGCAACCGGGCAACAAGCTGCGCCGTAACCCCCTTTTGAATAGCAGTTTATAATCAATCATCTTTATTCAGTTAATAGATGTATAACAACTAACAATCATCACATTGTTTATATCATAATACCTTTATAATTTTCTCATTATCTTGAATTAAAATATAACCTGTACAATTTTCTCATTTTTTTTGGAAAGAAGGCTATATTTATAACTGAATCGGTTTCTAATCTGTTAAAATTTTAACATAAAACCTGAAATGTAACATCATAACCACAACATCATCTCACAAACAAATTCTAGGGCAAAGATTAAGGTATGAGATATCAAGAGCGCTTTAATCCAAAATTAAGATGTGGTTGATGTAACATCCCGAAATTTCCAAAATGATATTAATTATATTACTTAATAATAGAGGGAAAGTTTACTCGGGTTATCGGGAAATAAATAAATAGAGTAGGAGTTGGTATGGGTCGGGCTAGTGTTGGGTAATGGATATGGGTTATGGACTTGGGTTATGAAAGAAGGAAGGAGAGTCCATGGGCTTAAGCCCATGATCCCTAAATATAAATACCATTAACCACCATTTAATCCTCATTCTCACATATTCCATACACACACACCCAAAACACACACGACCCGAACCAAGATCCGAAGGCGAAAACCCGAGCTTGTTGGTGCTGGAACGTCGTGACGGACCAAAACAACATCAAGGCTTAACCGTGTTCGTAGTTCGACTCGTTCAAGGTACGTTTATAGTTAGAAATCGTTCGTGTAGGTTCGGGTTGATTTGAGAAATGATAGATCTGAGTTTGTATGGTAAAAACGAATCCAACAAAGCTAATCTTACTGAAAATGGTTATGATTTGATGGGTTAATCGATTGATAAAAAGAACCCGTAACCTATATGCCTAAATCGCACCCTTTAAACATCGATGTTAGGTCGATTTGATGGTTGGGGTTTGTAGGCGCTGGTCAGAAGATCCCGTGGGTACCTAAATCGAGTTATTTGGTTAAGAAACGAAGGTGATTAAGGGATTTTAGAACGAACAGTAGCTGCAGACGACAACTTCGCCTGCAAGCTAAGTTCGCCTGATGAACTTCGCCTGCAAGCTAAGTTCTCCTGATGACAACTTCGCCTAAAGCCAAATTCGCCTGATGACAACTTCGCCTAAAGCCAAGTTCGCCTGATGACAACTTCGCCTAAAGCCAAGTTCGCCTGATGACAACTTCGCCTAAAGCCAAGTTCGCCTGAAGACAACTTCGCCTAAAGCCAAGTTCGCCTGATGACAACTTCGCCTAAAGCTAAGTTCGCCTAGGGTTTAACTTCGCCTAAAGCTAAGTTCGCCTAAGGTTTAACTTCGCCTAAAGTCAAGTTCGATTAGAGAATAGATTAAAACGATAAGTAAAAGTAAGCTAATACTAGGCCACCAGATTAGATCAGGCGAGTATTGATACGTGTAACTTATACAGTCAGCCGAGCACAGTTAAAGAAGGGATTTACAACTATCAGAGGAAGAAGCAGAGTTCAGGTGAGTTTCTAGCCCCATTCCTTGTTATGTTTTCGGGGCTGTGTGCATACTCGATGTGTTTTGTTAATACATTTATCCTAAGTGATAAGTGTATGCCATATGTGATATATGTGATGGATATGAATGATTGCTTGTTGGTACGCGAATGATCTTCGGATATTGCGCGTACTGTCAGGTTAAAAATAAAAGTACGAATATTATATATCGAAGATGTATGAATATTATAAATGAATACTTGTCGGAGCGTGAACGATCTTCGGATATTGCACGTAACGACAAGGGGTAGGGTTGTTAAATGAAGGATGTAGAGAACGCCTAAATTGTTCTTATGCTATAATGTAATTATTGTATATGTGAAGTATGTGTATACATGTACACGAATGGTGTGTGAGTTCTACGTTCGACATAGTAAGTTAGGATGGCAAATCCCTCTAACTTCTGTTGGACATAGACTTGGCAGGTGATGGCGTAGTTAAGGACTGCGAGCCTTATACGTGATGTAGATGATAGTGTAGACGTAGATAGGGACGGTGGGCCTTATACGTGTTATAGGAGATAGACGCCAATGTAGATAAGGACGGCGGACCTTATACATAACGTAGATAAGGACTGCGGACCTTATACGTAATATAGATAGGCGTCAGCACAGGAAAGGACTGTGGACCTTACACGTGCTTTAGCATAGGGGAGGACTGCGGACCTCGTGCGTGCTATGAATTAGGTTGCAACATAGGGAAGGACCGTGGGCCTTGTACGTGTTGTGGATGTATGATGGTATAGGGAAGGACCGCGGTCCTTGTACGTACCATGAATGGTGAACATAGGTAAGGATTGCGGACCTTTTACGTGTTCACGATCGTGAGTACAGGTATAGACGGCGGACTATGAACGTACTCTCGGTAGACTGAGGTTAGTGATTGTAGATATGTATGTATGTATGGTAGCAAGTATGTATGTAGAACAGAAGGGTAACTAGTGAAGTATGGATATGTATCTTCAGATATGTATGTATGTGTTGTATTGTATGGCGTACGATTAACTAGAACTCACTCAGCGTAGCTGACTTTTAGTATGCACGCAGGTGAGTAGGATGAGGCAGCTCGCTTGAGGAGACACGTGGCACTGAATAAGAGGCTGGCATCGGAAGACTCAAGACGTTTAAGTTAATGTTCGTTAATTTTGAAAGACAAAATGATGTTTTAAGACAAGACGTGTTTTGTTATGAAATGTTTTATGAAAGTTTTTATATTCCGCGAAAGTTTTAATGAGCTCTGATTTGTACGAACTGTGTTTATGAGTAAATCCGACGCTAAAGTAGGGCTACCGGGTTCGGGGCCTTACAGTTGAACAGAAGCTTATCGATAGTCCGCATAATTTGGCCCCGATTATGAGCAATTGGCGCAATAGATTCAATATGAGGTCTAATTCCGCCGTGCTTCATTATCGATTAGGTTGTCTACATCTTACCCTCCTCAGACCCTACCATATATTTTCTATTGGTGAGATATACTGAGTACGATGATGATGATGATCATCATCATATTTAGAGTGAAACATCAATTGATGAAGGGATGATTGCTGATGAAACGATACAATAATAAGTAATTGTATAACGGACGATGTTGTTATGGAGGAGTTAATTGATGAACGCATCCAATTCCACACAATTAGCCTCATTCAAAGTCGCTTGAGGATCACATAACTAAAACATTGAAGGCAGTGCGACGAAGGTATAATAAATATAACGACGTCTTTTAGCGGCATCTTAATTTTGGCAAATTATTATTTTACCCATCTAAGATGTTTTCTAGATAATATAGATATAGATACTAGTTGGGTGCCTGCATGATGCGACGAAGTATGCATGCAAACACAACATAGAACGAGTAACTGGTGTTAGTGTTACCGTGCGAGTATGTGTGTAACCCCACAACGATACGCGCGTAACCCGTTTTGACCCGATACTTTTCTAACATGAAATCCGATTTGACTTGACCCCTTTCTACCCGAACCCATCCCAACCAACCTGAACCAAATTAACCTTTTTTGTATCGACCCGTTCCGATGTTGAACCCGCCGACCCGACCTGTTTGCTGGTCCTTACTGGTAATCATGTAACATGGTAAGTTTTTTTTTTTTAAAATAGCAATATCATACTCAAATTAGATAAAATAAAATGCTTCTTTTTGTGGTATAAATATTTTTTAAAGTATAAAAAGTAACAAGTTTCTTTACCCGCACGCGCAACGCGCGGGGGAGTCATAGGTGTTAGATAGTGCACCGGGTAATGTAGTCATACCATGAGTTCTTTTACCCGTACCATAAGTGGTAGATAATGCAATGGAAGTATTAAAAAAATAGACTTTATTTAGAAGCCTAGTCACATAACTGTAGAAGTTCACAATCACATCAAGCCTTGAACTTGCAACTGCTCTCTTCCCTTACCTTTACAATATTCATATAGGATCATCATCATCAAAATTCCAAGTAATATGTAAACATTCTGTTGAGATATTTTAAAAACACTACAACAAAAAGGCTTTTTAGTACACACAAAAGTGTCCTAAAATGCTATTTTATAGGACTTTTCATTTAATAGGACCAACGAGAATAGCGATTCATGTAAAGGGGTTGTAATAAGTCTGGAACTCAAAAAGACTCCTGATATCCCAAATAAGATTATGAAACCAATTTTAAGGTCGCATAATATATCCATTAACAAACCAAAAAACGTCCCAATAAAAATATATTAAGACACTTTTACAATGTTTTAACATGTACTTACTTACTTTTAATCTTTTGATACACATACAAGCGTCCTTATAAATTAATTTATAGGACTCTTATGATGGAACATTATACTACCAAGAAAAGGGTCCTGATATCCCAAACAAGATTATGAAACTAAATTTTATCGTCGCATAATATGTATATGAACAACTTAAATAGCTTCCTAAAAAGACATTTTATAACACTTTTACAATGGTCTAACGTTTAATAGGACAAAAATTTGTAGTCCTAACAAATCATATTATACAACCCTTTTTCAAAAGTCCACACACAATTTTATGATACGGTTATAGACATGTTACACACTAAATTTAGGAACCAGTTTTATAATATAATTCGGCGCAGAAAATACGGTCCCAGAAAATTTACTTTTCTTTCCAATAACATGAAACTAAAATCTATCAACCGAACACCACATATACTGTTTACAACAACCGTTTTCTTTATCTAAAGACAATAAATACTTTAAAACTTATATGTGATACTTTATCAAAACACAAACT
Source organism: Bidens hawaiensis (assembly GCF_021521415.1). NCBI lineage: Eukaryota > Viridiplantae > Streptophyta > Magnoliopsida > Asterales > Asteraceae > Bidens > Bidens hawaiensis. Next base: position 25,498 of record NW_027500052.1, on the reverse strand, counting down.
TGAACTTTAGGTGTGTATTGGTGTCCATGTCCGAGCACTTGATCTTCGACTTCCAGGAATTTTGAGCTTCTCCTGAGGCATTTAAACATAGCAGTTAGTGTTTAACAACATATAAAACATATGCATTAAATCTTTCTAAACGTGAGTTTGCAATTTGCCAAAATTCTGACCTCAGCCTATGACCGACAAAGAAGCCAGCATAGCATATAAGTCCATCGTGTAAACTATGCCTGTCAACGTAGCCTACGCCCAACTGGTGTAGCTTACGCCCAAACATCGTTTTGCCCGTTTTGATGCTTTAGTTCGCTTATGACAAATACATTAATGCATCCTTGATTTTGAGTCATAAATGAGACGCATTACAAGATGTTTAACTCGACACGATTAGTGCCTTCAAATGCATAAACTTAAAGGTTCAGCCCTTCTTAATTAATTGCGAACGGTTGAAGATCATCATCTATTCTATACTATTGAACAAGTCATAAATCCATATTAAGCGTACCTTTAAGTATAAATTAACGTTTCAAAATCCACAAATAAACATCATAATATTCAACATAGCACACTAACTAAACTAGCATGACTATATGCCCACCATCTTGACACATTGTGATTTGGACAGTCATGTATACACTTTTGACCCTTTACAACATTATTAAACATATTGCTGAAATCTGTATTCAATTAATAAATTATTCACAAAACCTCATCAAATGATTTCAGAAAATTCTACAAAAATTACATTAAATACTTTATGATGTTAACTAAATTCTTACAGAAAATTATGTCAAAATAAAACAGTATAAGTCCCGAAACAACATCAGCAAACAGGCTGACTGTGACACCCGGTAATTTTTCACACTCTAATGTATATATTTGATTTAAATTACGTATTATTTATATAATTTATATGAGGTATAAACCATAGTATACTTGAAATGTGAACGAGAACAGTCGTTATGCCTATAGGATCGTATAAAGAGCCGATGAGAACGGCTATATGATGAAGATAGCCCAGTAATAGTTTAGAGGTGACAAATATATCAAGCTAAATATATATCTATGATCCAATATAAGGGGTAATGGTAAGACCATGCCCAGTAATGTCCTAATTCCCTAATTTGGACCAAAACGCCATAAACGTTTAAATAATAGAATATAGTCGCTGAACCGGCCAAATCAATGATACATTATACAGTGAGACGACCAAGATATGAAACTATGAAGGAATTAAAGGTATACTAGTCAAAATAATATGAAGTTAATAATTTAAACAATCCATGAAAGATTACAATATGGAGCACTATTTAACCGAATATAACTCCGGGCCAAATTTAAATATACATCATACCGGGAACCGAAATAAATACCGGGTTCCATACCATCTATAATACTTTATAGGTGACCAAATAAATTAAGAGAAGCTCATAATACCCAAGTCCAATATAAATTCCATAACTTGTTTACTCGATGATCAACTCGTCCTAACGACTATCCACTTAAGACCCGAACCAAGATTGAACTTAGCACTACATTTGGACAACCAATATATTTATTAAATGACCATAATACCTTCCCTTTGCAGCCCAAAGCCGAACCCCAACCTCTTCCCATTCAGTTTTAATGTACAAGGAACAAACACCACATTAAATCTTATAAACCATTATCCATGCATCCATATGTATCATGATCATGTATCATCATCATCTTCAACATCATAATTGTGAATGTACTACATGATCAAGCAAAAATCTTCCTAACCATTCCCTATGGCCGCCTCCCCCATTCCCTCAAATAAACAACAATAAACACCATACTTTGATCACTATTGCACTTGATTTGATAAGATTATAATCCCCCAAACCAAGGGATGTGTTCCCTTGGGTTTTCCTATAAATAAGACCAAGTACTTGGATGGAAAACACCACACACAAACTCAAGAAACATAGCTCCAAACCAACCTCTTCTTCTCTCGGCCGAAGGCAGCAGCAGAGCACCACCACAGCCGCCTCTTTGCAACCCGTTTTCTCTATAATGCTGCTCTGAACATCTTGAACCCTATATATCGTTGGAAAGCTAGAAGAAATCCTTAAACCGTGGTAGAAAGCCTTGAACGGATCTCTGCCCGGAAGACTCGGTAAGAAGCTTTGAACCTTCAAAGGTCACTACTGGAAACTGCATTTTCCAGCAGTACCCCCCTCTCTTCTTTTGTTCATATCTCACAAACCACCTGGTATTTTTGGGTGATTCTTGTTTAGGAATCCAAGGAAACTCGCAAGGATCACGAACCACCTTTTGAACATCCATTTCCGGCTTCATTTCAGCATTAGGTAAGCCGAAAACTCGAGTTGTAACAGTTTATGGTGGCTGGAAAAACACAGATTCTGTCCAGCCACGGTCTCATCATTTTACTTGACCCTAATCCACCTATTTCATGTTATTTGAACATATTGTAGACTCTTAACATCGTGGTTAACGTCAAGGAGCTTGGATCTCGTCTTAAATCGCTCAAAAACCGACATTCCCAAGGTACTAATGCCATATAATGTTTAGTAGAAAAACATGGACTAAGCCTAAGATACATATACATAATGAGGTGATTAGACATAAACATAAACTTGAAGTGTGTTGAAATGACATATAATTAAGGATAAATCATGTTAAGTAAAAGATATAAAGGATTTAAAGGGTGTTTAAGGAAGGTTAAGGTTAATAGAACACCTAGTTAAGGTAAAAATGATCTTGAGTAGTAAAACCCACTTATAAATAAACAAGATGATATAAATGTAAAGTTGGAATTTTGGTTATGTTAAACTTTAAAAAGGGTATAACTAACGTATTAAAAACCGTATCGGGTTTGTCATAAAAGTAAAAATAATAATAGTAATAATAATAATAATGATAAAATATGAGTACTAGTAATAAAGATAAAAGTATAAATAAAAGTGCACATTAAACATAAGGTGCAATCCTTGCATCAAGTCTTGGAAATAAAAATAACGATGATTGTACGGGTAAAATACAAGGTACACGTATATTCCTATATACGCAAATGAAAATATAAATACCCATGTATAATGTTATAAAAACAAAGGATGTGATAACTATATGTTACGAAGACGAAAATACTAATAATACTTATCGTATACATGAGGAAATGATATATACAATTAATACACATATATTCCTATATATGTGCCATACGTATAAATATAAAATACGGGTTTTTGTGATGGACATTGCGAGTAACTGGAAGGGTGGAGGTGCCGGTAGTCGGGACGTCCTGTCTAGGCTGGTAACTAAATATATCATAGATGGGCCCGTTACCTACCTGGGGACTAACGATGAGAGCTCCAAAACCTATTAGGCTAAAGCATGTCACGAACGTCATGATTACCGACGAATAATTTTTATCGAGCATTCCCTAATGCTCGGAGGATATATATATAAAGAGGATATAACGGAAATACATAACAAGTATAAGACGTTGTCTAACGTCCGTATCGCTAATGTATAAAAAGTATACATATATACCGTCACCTCATAAGTATGTATCGGGCTAAGTATTAATAGTTATATATTATGTACTGAAGTGCATACGTATACGATATAATACAGGAAACTCACCAAGTATAACGGAACATTATTCCTCATTTAAGGTGAGTCTCACAGCCCCTATTTTCACTATTTTCACTATGTTTTAAACTGTTTTCGGGGCGAGGGACACGTGTTTAAATATGTTTTATCATGGTGTATATCTTGATTTACAATGTGCGTGTACATGAGATATTTGGCGCGCTCATGGTACATAAAGTCCCCGGTATATATTGTAACCATAAACTATAGGCAACTATAGCCGAGGAACTCTATGGGTAGTACTACTGGTCTGACCAACCCACTCGTAAGTGGTCGCGCCACTTTATAAGACGGGTGCTTAGTTTTCCGATTTATTTATTCCCTCGTGGACTCGTGGGTTGTTATGTGGGGCTTTATGGTGTATATATATAGTCAAGGAATGGTTACGAACTCATGTATTCACGTTACACTGCAAGTCATGGATACTGCATTCATGACGTTATGAGAATTATATTATAAAGCATTTTATCGAGTCACAAAACTTGTGAACTCACTCAGTTTATACTGATTAAATTATTTTACGTGTCTTTCAGGTATTTAGCTACGTGGAGAGGTCACGGTGTCTCACTACGGTTTTATGTTTAACTATGGAAATTTCATGTATGAGGATTTTATATTTTGGAGTTTTCACGGTTATATCTCCCTTCGGCAGGACATAACTGTGAAATCTCAATATGTTATATGTAAACCTTTTTATGGATATTTTTGTAAAACTTATATTATGAATGAAATCCTCATGTATTTTATCATATAGTTGTTGCTTAACCGCGCTCTCGAAAACCTTTCATGAGTCGCACATCGGTTGTTTCCGCCTATGGACCGGGTGTGACAGACTGGTATCAGAGCCAAGGTTATAGCGAACTAGGATTCAACCCTGAGTCTAGGCTATAACCCCTTAGATTCCCTCATGAAAACGTTTTTCATGCATGACATGTTTTCAAAACTTGCATTACACGAGAGTGCACGTGTCTTCACGACACCTTTATCGCAACTAATGGTCTAGTATAGGAGTGACCAAAATAAGGGATAGAAAAAAAAAGCGATATTATCACTAATTAAACCTTAATCCTTTCAGCGATGGCCTTCCCGAACAATGATCCATATCATGGCCTAGCCATCACTGACTCCGACTCCGGCTCTGACTCTAACACTGATAGCAGCAGTGTCCATATGAGCGACGTTGTTCCAATTCCTGATGATCCTATAGAGATCTCCGATGACGAGCCTACCGAGGTAATCAGGCTCGATGAGGACGACAAGGTAACTTATGACGACGACGACCTTGAGGAGATGGAGGAGCTGGCTGCAGTGCCCTCCGAGGAGATACGAGCCGCCGGGCTGAAAAGGTATGCCACGGACTCCGACGATGAGGTGCCCCGGACTATACATGAGGTAGGCGAGTCCTCACGCCCCCAAGGGCGCGCTACCTCCGATGATACAGAGGTCCCCGTACCACCAACCACAGCAGCCGCCGAGGCTGAGAGAAAGGCCCTTGAGGAATGGCTCATGGATTGGGAGCAGAGGGTCGAGGTGTTTATGGAGAGCGTGAAAGGCAAGGCCTGTGAGACCAGTCTCCGCCTTGAAAATCACTATGACTTGATCTCGGACGCAAGGATGAGAGTGCTAAAGTTGGAGCATATGGTAAGAGATGCATTGCACTTAGCTGATGTGGGAACGAGTAGGGCCGCTGCCGCCGAACGAAGGGTGATGAAATTGGAGAATGAGGTTAAGACAATTCAAGCCTTTTTGGGAGACGTGTTTCCACCACCGCCACCACCGATGCCATGAAGCGACTATAGACTAGTATTAGCGGGTAGTAATCATATGTATGGGAAGTAATATATTACGGACTACGATCCGATCTTTTGGCAAAACGCTTGTATGTTGTAGGAGTTTGTAGTAGACTTAAACATAAACTTATGTAATCAAATCTTTTGATGTAATGAAGTTATGATTATGATATATGAGTATGAGTATACGATGTGGTATAATGAGATGTAATAATAAAATCTATGTATGCGAGTATATGATTAATAAGTATGACTATAAGCAAATATATGGGTGTGAATGTAATAAGTATCGAACCCTACAACTACTTACATACGAGCGTGATGCCAATACTAACCGATCCTTCTTAATCTCAACTTGAAGGAAAATGCCAAGGAGAAGGAACGACAGTTTACCTAATACACCTGCGCAATTACAAGAAGTCATAGCGCAAGCGATAGCCTCCTACGAAGCCAGTAGGGGCGACTCAAGTCAAGAACGAAGGAATTCCGCAAACACTGAAAATGTAGCTCCAGAGACTGGCGGTGAGGAACGAGGATGTTCCTACAAAACTTTCATGACATGCAAACCGTGGTCCTTTAAGGGAACGGAAGGATCCATAGGAGTTATCCGTTGGATCGAGAAGACAGAATCTGTGATAGCAATCAGTGGATGCACAAAAAAACAGAAAGTGTTGTACGTGACATGTATGTTTCAAGATGAAGCCCTATCGTGGTGGAATTTACAAGTACAAACCCTAGGCCGAGACGTGGCCTATGGTAAGACCTGGAAAGAGTTAAAGGAGATGATGGAAAAGAAATATTGCCCAAGGACTGAGATGCAGAAGTGGGAAAATGAGTTCTGGACGCTCACCATGAAGGGAGCCGACATCACAGCATATAACACGCGATTTCACGAGCTATGCCGAATAGTTCCTCATATGGCCACCACTGAAGAAAAGAGAGTTGAAAGGTACATCTGGGGATTAGCAACAGTTATCAGGGGACCAATCACGGCCACTAGGCCTGCGATCATGGCCGAGGCTGTTGAACTAGGTCTGAGTCTGACAGAAGATGCAGTACGAGCTGGCACCCTAGGAAAGCCAACTCAGAAGGAAGCAAGCCAACCATTCTCCCAACGCGGCAACAGCCGCCATAACAATCACAAGAGGAGCTGGGCCTCTCGTAATCAAGGGTCAAGTTCCAAAGAACCCCCTGTCAAGAAACAAGAAATTGTGAAAGTGTATGCCGCCCAGACCACGGATCAACCACGGAAGACGTATAGCGGGTCAAACCCGTGGTGTGACAAATGCAAGTATTATCATGTTGGTGACTGCTCAAGTATTGTGTGTAAGCATTGTCACAAGAGAGGACATGTGGAAGCTAAGTGTAGAATTAAGAATAGTGCAGTAGTTGTGAAGCAAGAACCGGGGAAAACGACACCACGAGATTGTTATGGGTGCGGAAATACGGGTCATTTTATCAAGAACTGTCCGCAGATGAAGAATACAGCTCAAGCTAGGGCTTTTGTTATCGGGGCGGGTGAAGCTAAGGAAGACCCAAATGTCGTCACTGGTATGTTCCTACTTAACAACCACTATGCGTCTGTGTTATTTGATACTGGTGCGGATTTAAGTTTTATATCCACTGAATTTAAAGACCTACTTGGTTTAGCACCTAGTAAATTAGCAACGCCCTATACTATAGAATTAGCTAATGGCAAACAGTTACGATCAGACGATATAGTTGAAAGTTGCGTACTAGTGATGGGAGAACATGAATTTAACGTAGATCTGTTGCCGATAGATTTAGGAAGTTTTGATGTCGTTTTAGGCATGGATTGGTTAGCAAAGAACCATGCTGAAGTTAATTGTTATGACAAGCAAATCCGCATACCCTTGGCAAGTGGTGAAATGCTGACTATTCAAGGAGAAAGACCTGGCACTGTGATGAAGTTAATTTCGTGTATGAAAGCACGAAAGTGCTTGCGAAAGAAGTGTCAAGCTTTCTTAGCCCACGTGGTGGAGAAGAAGGATGAAGAAAGGAAGATAGAAAGTATACCTATAGTAAGAGATTTCCCCGATGTCTTTCCAGAAGATCTACCAGGGTTACCACTTCAAAGACAAGTGGAGTTTCGAATTGATCTAGTACCAGGAGCTGCACCAGTAGCGCGAGCACCTTATCGATTAGCTCCCTCGGAAATGCGAGAACTATCGAATCAATTACAGGAGCTACTAGACAAGGGTTTCATACGCCCGAGCTACTCACCTTGGGGAGCCCCGGTACTATTTGTCAAGAAGAAAGACGGTTCGTTCCATATGTGTATTGATTACAGGGAACTTAACAAACTGACCATCAAAAATCGGTACCCTTTACCGAGGATTGATGATTTGTTTGACCAATTACAGGGATCTAGTTTCTATTCCAAGATAGATCTACGATCCGGGTACCATCAGCTGAATATACACGAGGACGATGTACCAAAGACTGCGTTCCGAACGAGGTATGGTCATTATGAATTTCTAGTCATGCATTTTGGGCTAATGAACGCACCTGCCGTGTTCATGGACTTAATGAATCGAGTGTGCAAACCTTACCTTGACATGTTCGTGATAGTGTTTATAGATGACATATTAATTTATTCCCGAACCGAAGAAGAGCACGAGCAACACCTTCGATTGATTTTAGAATTGTTGAGAAAGGAGAAGTTGTATGCAAAGTTTTCAAAATGTGATTTTTGGCTAAGAGAAGTACACTTTTTAGGCCATGTCGTCAACGAGAAGGGAATTCATGTTGACCCTTCAAAAGTAGAGGCCATTAAAAACTGGGAAGTGCCGAAGACGCCGACGGAAATACGACAATTTTTAGGTCTGGCAGGCTACTATCGACGGTTTATTGAAAATTTCTCGAAGATAGCACAACCCCTTACTGCGCTCACACAGAAAGATAAGACGTTTAATTGGGGAGATAAACAAGAAAAGGCGTTCCAGTTGCTAAAACAGAAACTTTGCAGTGCACCTATTCTAGCCTTACCAGAAGGGATGGATGACTTCGTAGTTTATTGCGATGCTTCGCATCAAGGACTTGGTTGTGTCCTTATGCAAAGAAATCAAGTCATCGCGTATGCGTCACGACAACTCAAAGTGCACGAGAAAAATTACACCACTCACGATTTGGAATTGGGCGCAGTGGTGTTTGCACTTAAGATATGGCGTCATTACTTATACGGCACCCATTGCACAATCTACACCGATCATAAAATCCTACAACATATATTTGATCAAAAAGAATTAAACATGAGGCAACGACGGTGGGTTGAATTATTGAATGATTATGATTGTGTAATCAAGTACCACCCTGGAAAGGCGAACGTTGTAGCAGACGCTTTAAGCAGGAAAGAAAGGGTGAAGACATCACGTGTTAAAGTCTTAGGGCTAACTATAAGTACGAACCTCACCACCCTTATCCACGAAGCCCAACGAGAAGCTTTGAAGCCTGATAATATCAAAGACGAGGGTCTCCGTGGTATGGTTGACAACTTAGAATCCAAAGAAGACGGTACCCTGTACTTTGTCAACCGAATATGGGTTCCTCTCAAGGGAGGATTACGTGAAAGAATACTTGATGAAGCCCACAAGACGAAGTATTCCGTGCACCCCGGTGCAGATAAAATGTATAAAGATGTAAAGGGATACTACTGGTGGCCTAATCTTAAGGGTGATATAGCAAATTATGTGGGAAAATGTTTAACTTGCGCAAAAGTCAAGGCGGAATATCAGAAACCATCCGGATTATTACAACAGCACGAGATTCCCATGTGGAAATGGGAACAAATCTCGATGGATTTCATTACGAAGTTACCTAGGACTCCAGGTGGTTATGACACCATATGGGTGATAGTCGACCGGCTAACCAAATCCGCGCATTTCTTAGCTATCAAAGAAACGGATAAGATGGAGCGGTTAGCTAGACTATATATAAAAGAGATCGTGTCAAGACATGGAGTCCCAGTCTCGATTATTTCCGACCGCGACAGTCGATTTACGTCTCATTTTTGGAAGTCGTTACAAAAAGCTTTGGGCACGCGATTAGATATGAGTACCGCCTACCATCCCCAGACTGACGGCCAAAGCGAGCGAACTATACAAACATTGAAAGATATGCTAAGAGCGTGTGCAATTGATTTTGGTGGTAGCTGGGATGTTCACCTTCCTTTGGTGGAATTTTCATATAATAATAGCTACCACACGAGCATAAAGGCTGCACCGTTCGAAGCTTTGTATGGTCGTAAGTGTAGGTCGCCCTTGTGCTGGGCGGAAATAGGCGATAGACAAATGACGGGTCCCGAACTAATTCAAGAAACTACTGACAAGATATTTCAAATAAAAGAACGACTGAAAACGGCCCGCGATCGACAGAAAAGTTATGCGGATGTGAGACGCAAGCCTTTGGAATTCCAAGTGGGAGATAAAGTTCTTTTAAAGGTCTCGCCATGGAAAGGAGTTCCGAGGTTTGGAAAGCGGGGCAAGCTCAGCCCAAGATATACCGGACCATTTGAGATCCTGGAAAGGATAGGTCCCGTGGCCTATAAGTTGAAGTTACCTGAAGAACTTAACGGGGTACATGACACATTCCATGTGTCGAACCTTAAAAAGTGTCTATCCGATGAATCTTTAATCGTACCCCTAGACGAAGTACATATTGACGAACAATTACATTTTGTTGAAGAACCGATAGCCGTTACCGACTGGAAAGAACAAAAACTACGAAGAAGTCGGATTAAGTTAGTGAAGGTACAGTGGAAATCTAAAAGAGGACCCGAGTTTACCTGGGAAAGAGAAGATCAAATTCGAAAGAAGTACCCACACCTTTTCCCGGACCCAACTATAACGGATAACTAACAACAAATTTCGGGACGAAATTCTTCCAACAGGGGGAGAATGTGACACCCGGTAATTTTTCACACTCTAATGTATATATTTGATTTAAATTACGTATTATTTATATAATTTATATGAGGTATAAACCATAGTATACTTGAAATGTGAACGAGAACAGTCGTTATGCCTATAGGATCGTATAAAAGAGTCGATGAGAACGGCTATATGATGAAGATAGCCCAGTAATAGTTTAGAGGTGACAAATATATCAAGCTAAATATATATCTATGATCCAATATAAGGGGTAATGGTAAGACCATGCCCAGTAATGTCCTAATTCCCTAATTTGGACCAAAACGCCATAAACGTTTAAATAATAGAATATAGTCGCTGAACCGGCCAAATCAATGATACATTATACAGTGAGACGACCAAGATATGAAACTATGAAGGAATTAAAGGTATACTAGTCAAAATAATATGAAGTTAATAATTTAAACAATCCATGAAAGATTACAATATGGAGCACTATTTAACCGAATATAACTCCGGGCCAAATTTAAATATACATCATACCGGGAACCGAAATAAATACCGGGTTCCATACCATCTATAATACTTTATAGGTGACCAAATAAATTAAGAGAAGCTCATAATACCCAAGTCCAATATAAATTCCATAACTTGTTTACTCGATGATCAACTCGTCCTAACGACTATCCACTTAAGACCCGAACCAAGATTGAACTTAGCACTACATTTGGACAACCAATATATTTATTAAATGACCATAATACCTTCCCTTTGCAGCCCAAAGCCGAACCCCAACCTCTTCCCATTCAGTTTTAATGTACAAGGAACAAACACCACATTAAATCTTATAAACCATTATCCATGCATCCATATGTATCATGATCATGTATCATCATCATCTTCAACATCATAATTGTGAATGTACTACATGATCAAGCAAAAATCTTCCTAACCATTCCCTATGGCCGCCTCCCCCATTCCCTCAAATAAACAACAATAAACACCATACTTTGATCACTATTGCACTTGATTTGATAAGATTATAATCCCCCAAACCAAGGGATGTGTTCCCTTGGGTTTTCCTATAAATAAGACCAAGTACTTGGATGGAAAACACCACACACAAACTCAAGAAACATAGCTCCAAACCTACCTCTTCTTCTCTCGGCCGAAGGCAGCAGCAGAGCACCACCACAGCCGCCTCTTTGCAACCCGTTTTCTCTATAATGCTGCTCTGAACATCTTGAACCCTATATATCGTTGGAAAGCTAGAAGAAATCCTTAAACCGTGGTAGAAATCCTTGAACGGATCTCTGCCCGGAAGACTCGGTAAGAAGCTTTGAACCTTCAAAGGTCACTACTGGAAACTGCATTTTCCAGCAGTACCCCCCTCTCTTCTTTTGTTCATATCTCACAAACCACCTGGTATTTTTGGGTGATTCTTGTTTAGGAATCCAAGGAAACTCGCAAGGATCACGAACCACCTTTTGAACATCCATTTCCGGCTTCATTTCAGCATTAGGTAAGCCGAAAACTCGAGTTGTAACAGTTTATGGTGGCTGGAAAAACACAGATTCTGTCCAGCCACGGTCTCATCATTTTACTTGACCCTAATCCACCTATTTCATGTTATTTGAACATATTGTAGACTCTTAACATCGTGGTTAACGTCAAGGAGCTTGGATCTCGTCTTAAATCGCTCAAAAACCGACATTCCCAAGGTACTAATGCCATATAATGTTTAGTAGAAAAACATGGACTAAGCCTAAGATACATATACATAATGAGGTGATTAGACATAAACATAAACTTGAAGTGTGTTGAAATGACATATAATTAAGGATAAATCATGTTAAGTAAAAGATATAAAGGATTTAAAGGGTGTTTAAGGAAGGTTAAGGTTAATAGAACACCTAGTTAAGGTAAAAATGATCTTGAGTAGTAAAACCCACTTATAAATAAACAAGATGATATAAATGTAAAGTTGGAATTTTGGTTATGTTAAACTTTAAAAAGGGTATAACTAACGTATTAAAAACCGTATCGGGTTTGTCATAAAAGTAAAAATAATAATAGTAATAATAATAATAATGATAAAATATGAGTACTAGTAATAAAGATAAAAGTATAAATAAAAGTGCACATTAAACATAAGGTGCAATCCTTGCATCAAGTCTTGGAAATAAAAATAACGATGATTGTACGGGTAAAATACAAGGTACACGTATATTCCTATATACGCAAATGAAAATATAAATACCCATGTATAATGTTATAAAAACAAAGGATGTGATAACTATATGTTACGAAGACGAAAATACTAATAATACTTATCGTATACATGAGGAAATAATATATACAATTAATACACATATATTTCTATATATGTGCCATACGTATAAATATAAAATACGGGTTTTTGTGATGGACATTGCGAGTAACTGGAAGGGTGGAGGTGCCGGTAGTCGGGACGTCCTGTCTAGGCTGGTAACTAAATATATCATAGATGGGCCCGTTACCTACCTGGGGACTAACGATGAGAGCTCCAAAACCTATTAGGCTAAAGCATGTCACGAACGTCATGATTATCGACGAATAATTTGTATCGAGCATTCCCTAATGCTCGGAGGATATATATATAAAGAGGATATAACGGAAATACATAACAAGTATAAGACGTTGTCTAACGTCCGTATCGCTAATGTATAAAAAGTATACATATATACCGTCACCTCATAAGTATGTATCGGGCTAAGTATTAATAGTTATATATTATGTACTGAAGTACATACGTATACGATATAATACAGGAAACTCACCAAGTATAACGGAACATTATTCCTCATTTAAGGTGAGTCTCACAGCCCCTATTTTCACTATTTTCACTATGTTTTAAACTGTTTTCGGGGCGAGGGACACGTGTTTAAATATGTTTTATCATGGTGTATATCTTGATTTACAATGTGCGTGTACCTGAGATATTTGGCGCGCTCATGGTACATAAAGTCCCCGGTATATATTGTAACCATAAACTATAGGCAACTATAGCCGAGGAACTCTACGGGTAGTACTACTGGTCTGACCAACCCACTCGTAAGTGGTCGCGCCACTTTATAAGACGGGTGCTTAGTTTTCCGATTTATTTATTCCCTCGTGGACTCGTGGGATGTTATGTGGGGCTTTATGGTGTATATATATAGTCAAGGAATGGTTACGAACTCATGTATTCACATTACACTGCAAGTCATGGATACTGCATTCATGACGTTATGAGAATTATATTATAAAGCATTTTATCGAGTCACAAAACTTGTGAACTCACTCAGTTTATACTGATTAAATTATTTTACGTGTCTTTCAGGTATTTAGCTACGTGGAGAGGTCACGGTGTCTCACTACGGTTTTATGTTTAACTATGGAAATTTCATGTATGAGGATTTTATATTTTGGAGTTTTCACGGTTATATCTCGCTTCGGCAGGACATAACTGTGAAATCTCAATATGTTATATGTAAACCTTTTTATGGATATTTTTGTAAAACTTATATTATGAATGAAATCCTCATGTATTTTATCATATAGTTGTTGCTTAACCGCGCTCTCGAAAACCTTTCATGAGTCGCACATCGGTTGTTTCCGCCTATGGACCGGGTGTGACACTGACCTGTTGCTGAAAATCAGTATTTTACTGATAAAATATTCACAAAACCACATCAAAACAATCTCTGAAAAATCTATAAAAATTACAAAAAATACATTATGGCGTAAATCAACGTCTGTCCATAAATCTTGTACAAATAAAATGGTTAAGACCCCGAAACAACATCTGCAAGCAGGCTGACCTGCTTAGGACAACAACTTAAACTCAATGTTACAAATTTGTTTAACCTCTTAATTAAAACCATTTGACTTGAGACCTTTTTGTAGGAGTAGAAAAATGTGTCAGGAATGTTGAAACTAAGTTTCGTGTGAAAATAAAACTATTTAACACCCGAAACAACCCCTGACCCGAAACTGTCCACTGTGGACAGCAGCATATCCTTAAACCAAAACTAATTGATATCTTTATCAAACTAGTCATAACTACACCCATTTAATTCTACTTATAAGAAATAAGTTGGTAAATAGTATAGGAGATATACTACTAACCTTAGCCCGTAGGATAGGACATACTTAGACTCTCCTCTTGGTCTGGCAAATCCCAAGCCGTATATTGGGTAACTAATTTGCAAGTCAACATACCACATTAAAAATGTATGATGTAGCATCATTTAAAGTTCAATCCTCATATGAAATGCCCACACATACCACATGATCATACATTCATACATTTACATATCTCTACACAAGTTAATGTCACATTTTCCATTTAAATCTCATAATTTATTCTTTATGGCATTTTATCGAACACTTTGCGAGCTTAAAACTTATCTATCAAGATTGTTAAGTTACATGTCCAATTGTTTACCAAAACACTATGTTAACAAATATTGATCCATCAAACATGTTAAGAACCTACTAACACATAACCATCTAGAAGTCAAGTAGGCGTGTACAAGCCATGAAATCAACGTTTAAGTTATTAAAGATCTATACTTTACCATTAAGAATAATTCGTGTACTAAGTAACAAGCTTAGCTAATACAACAATCAAAGGACATAATACTTCAATAATTAATGAGGATTACATAGTTGACCATGAATGCAACATATAAACATCTTTTTTTCACCATTGATCAATGTACTACCAACCTCTACCAAAATAGGGTTATAGAGATTACCTTCACCTTCAAGAACACCTAATCTTGATCAATAATCCACATGCAAGTGATGGATCCAGATATTTCAAACCAATTTTGGGTTCTAGGTCTCGTCTCCTTCTCTCCCGTATACATTCGTATATCGCCTCATTTGAACCGTTTCGTAAAAACTTTTATATATGCATATTTGAATATTTTAATACTCGAACACGCTTCAATAGGTATAATAAACCATTAAATTCCATTATACCAAACTTAACCCAAATGTATACAAACATTTAACACCGACTGATAGTTTATAAAACTTTATTTTTTTGTGCTACTATATTCTGCGCAGCTGGTTTTACCGACTGGTTTGACCCACTAAATGATCATATTGGTTTCTAATTAAAATTCTGGATAAACTAGACTCACCAAGGTTTCCAACCCAAAAAGAATCACCTTAATCGGACACTTGGTTGATTTCATACGATTTTCTGAAAACAGCCTATAATCTGGACAGAAGCTGAAAATTCAGCATGATAGTTATTACCACTTTCGTACCAAAACATTATTTTTGCAGCTCCGTTTTCATGGTTTAAACCCAAATATAATAATTTAAACGTATAAGACACATTAAGGGGAATTTAGGAGCTTTTAAAGCAACAACTTTGAAACAACAAATAAGACGTTATTCACTTAGACATTTCATCAAACACCTTGTAGGCATATTCTATTAATCTCTAGTTTATGTTCATAAGCACTTCATTCAATCCAGATTTTGACAACATATTCCAACATGCATTCAAAATTAGTGACATTATATACATCATCTACATGACATCTTCATCATAAAACCCTATTGTGTCAAGATTTCTAATTTAAGTTATCAATTTCTCCAAGACCTACTTGCATTGCATTCATTAAAACTGTACTTTTCAAGTTGTAGAGAACTTACCAACGAAGGATTTCTTGTTAATAAAGATAATCCCAGTCCCTTGATTTCACCATAAATTTGATGAACTTCAAACTTCGCTTCATTTTCTTTTTCTCCACCAGATCACACCCCTTCCACCCTCTTCAAATTTGACCAAAAACTAAACCTTTGTTTGACTAATAAAATGGAACTTTCAGTTTAAACATGCCAGATTTAAAAGTTATGTTGATGGAGTAGACTAATTCAACAACAAATGGAGCAATAATGTTGTTAATCAAAATATATAAATTCAGTGTCATAGTGTATGAAATCATTTCAAATTATCCACGGATTTCAATTAAATTTAGCAAACTAAAAGTATAATGAGATGACAGAGATGAACTTTAATATAGCCTTGTTCCCTACTTGATGCAATCTCTAAGACCCATGCTTTACCAAGATTGGTGTGAAACTTTCCTGCAAAATTACAAATTATGTGGTTAACAAAGTATTTAAAATGATCAAAAGTAGAAGGTCATATATACGGCTAAATGCAAGTAACGTTGTGGAACATGTGAGATTTTTTTAACAAAAATAGATTAAATGATTAAGTTTACTATACCTGCAGACTGCAGTAGACAAACAATTCCTCCAAATCTTTGTTATGGTCTACATAAAGAAACCATTTATCAACTTGAAAAATCGTTACAAATACACAAATGAATCGCTTAAACCAATGCTACACATATATTATCGATTATGCTCCATAAATTTCATATTCAAGATTTTAGAAACAACTTACCATTTTCGTACTCTAGAGCTTGAAGTATCATCTCAATCTAAATGGATAAAGAACAACCAACATAAGTTAATACACTACAAAAACAGTTATATATAAAAAATATAAACTTAATATTTTAATAAGGCTTGTGAATACCTTAAAAAAATGTATGAACCCTTGGCACCTAGTATGTGAGAAGCTGAATTTTCTTTCTACCAATACAGCGATACGCATAGGCTCAAATACATGATCGTGCTGAGATACGTCTTCATCATAGTCGTTACCATCCAAACCAACTCAATATGCAGCCGGCATAGACGACCGAAAAAGCCACCGGCAACAAAAAATCAAAAACTATTATCAGACTTTGACTTTAAACAATAAACGATCTAAACGCATAGGCTTATATACACTTATTATATAAATATCAAAAACCAATATATATCAAAAACCAAAAGACGGTGCTCTCAATACACCTCTGCCACATACGGCTTAGATTTTAAACAATAAACCACATATGGGCGAAGGATTGGATACATAATCATCATAGCACATATGACAAATGAGACTGAGATACATTTTCATCATAGGCCTCATCATCTAAACTGACTGAATACACCCCCATCAATGACGACCGGAAAAAATCCGGCGGCAACTCATAGAAAATATCAGCATATTATGATTTTAAATAATAAACCACCTAAATGCATAGGCTCAGATACATGATGGTCATAGCCCTTACCAACCAAACCAAAGTCGACCATAAAGCCGCCGGTAAAACACAAACCCGCAATAGCGACGACAATTACAAATTAAAGCAGTAAATGAGATGACAACTCCACCGTCACCAAGGTTTTTGAATCGGAACCCGGAAAAGACAGATGACAGACCTCTTCGACCGGCGGTCCACCTACGGTTTCCTAAATTGAGCTAAATGGAACCCGGTAAAGGTAGATCCAGCCACTGACACACCTGAGCTGAAATTACCCTAAGAAATCTGTATTTATTAACTTTATTCTAGATCAAACAACATGAAAATTGGTTTGTTATTCATATAGCCACCATCAGGAACATCATTTCAAATTGGATCCATATAATCTTTATCCCTAATTTATGTTTTAGGAAACAGAGATTTAGAAACCAAACAATAAAAAACGAATCATAAAATAGAAAACCCTAACTATGTAAACAAAACATACCGCGAGGTCTGCTTTCTTGAACTGGTTAGTGTGATCTTGCAATTGCTGCCTCAGTGATTAAAAGAGGGAAGATTCAGACCATCGTCGCTGACGGTTCTCGACCACCAACAGACGGCGACCCTGGAGAACTACTCCGATTCATACCAAGGCAAGGCAACAGCGGGTGTTAGAAAAAGAACGTGTAATAATCTCAGCCAAGAGGGTGCTAGATAAAGAAGACGTGTAATAATCTCAGCCAACAATTGATGAATAGTGAGAGCATGAGATGATGTTAGTTTTTAATATATATATATAATGGTCGTTTAAAAGTTGTGAGGTAATTGATTTATAATAAAGATTAAATATATAACTATTTTATAAATAAATAAAATATGATTAAAATTAGAAGATCATAACTTATAACAATTTTGAAATAAATTAAAATTAAATTGTATAATTATTTTGAAATAAAAAATCAAAATTAAGCATATACATATATATATATATATATATATCCATAATATATATAAACGAATACCCAAAAATCCTAGGTGTCGTGATGTGGTCGCTCCCCTTTTTTTAGAGTCACCAGATTTACTTGATTTTTAAATGGAGACTTCTCATGCATGTGACCCGCATTCACGGGTATGGGCCTTACCAAACCCGTATATTCCTTAAACGGTTTATAACATCTCATTAAATTATAATCTAATCTCACCAAATTATTGATGTGAAAATCCTATAAAATTGGATATAATTGTCTACCATAAAATCCTACGTGTCGCTCTCACATTGCTCCCCACCCCCTCTAGAACCACCAGATTGCTTGATTTCTGAATGAAAGACTCTCATTGATTTAACCCGGTTTGACCCGTTTAACCTTTACACGGGTCATAACATCTCAAATACGGATACCATAATCCCCTTTCATCTCCTTCCCTCACTCTTGAAACCCTAACCAAACTAATACAAACTTTGACTACTATCACTCCAACCCTAAATCAACTATCGCAACTCTATACCCCTACCCCCTTACAATTTCCTTCAATTGAATATAAACCAAGGCTTCCATACTCCCATAGCCATCTCTTTTAGCGTTTCCACTGGTACATTATTGTTAGTCAATCTGTTTAGTTACTGTAATGTTTAATAAAATGGCTTTAGGGTTCTTGCGTGTTGTGTTTCCTACTTTATAATCGAACATGCTTTAATCGAAACCCTACAAACCAGCCTTCAATGCTTTTATTTGTTGTTTGTCTATTAAACCAGTCTATGAAGAACATATTTTGTTTGATTTTACTGTCTTAACCTGGACATGCTAAGACGGTGGTATAACTCATTCATCCCTAATTACAAGAGTGTCTCTTTTGTATTTGCAACTAAGGAGGTCATTTTTGTGCAGAGAACAGTGATAGATAGAGATCTAGATGGGGTCTTAGCCGCAATCAAAGATCTGTCAATCCTGAAAATTAGTGGTCGCCGACACCACTTGGACGTCACAACTCACAAACATCACCGTCACCGGAATGGCGACATAACCTTCGCCATCTTATGTTT
Organism: Bidens hawaiensis; assembly: GCF_021521415.1. Classification (NCBI taxonomy): domain Eukaryota; kingdom Viridiplantae; phylum Streptophyta; class Magnoliopsida; order Asterales; family Asteraceae; genus Bidens; species Bidens hawaiensis. The sequence goes on along the minus strand of NW_027500052.1, from coordinate 6,012 downwards.
CTTTCAGACTAAAAAAGTCGACGTCAATCCCAGACAACTATAAGGCCCCGTACCCAGTGGCCCTACTTTAGTGTCGGATTTACTCATAAACACAGTTAATACAATCAGAGTTAATTAAAACATTCGCGGAAACGTTAACTTAAAACATTCGTTACAAAACATTATATCTTTTCTTTGATACCATAACACAAAACATTATATCCAAAACATCATTTCTTCCATCTTCAGATGCTAGTCGTTCGATCCATGACATGTGCCATCTTCATGCTAGCTCTTCAGTTTGATCACCTGCGTGCATACTAAAAGTCAGCTACGCTGAGTGAGTTCTAGTTAATCAGGCAACTTGTCATACAACCACTACACACAACATATGCGTATCCGAAGACACATAATCCACTGTCTAACCTGCTATTGCTTAACCACTTAATTACCCCTACAGCTTAACCTCTTAATTACCCCTACAGCTTAGCCACTTATGCCACTTTATGCCACTTTAATAACGAATAACGTTATACCGCTTTGCCACTTTAATAACGAAGTCACGCATAGGCTTACCCTACCACGTACTATCGTCATGCCACTAACACTCTTACTAGAGCCTTGCCACTTCTATCACACCCTACTTCTACTTGTCTACAACACACTTTATATCGTCACGTCATTCATATAATAATCAAGTTACATCACAACATTTATATACACACTAATAACCACTTGGGGATCATTCCCGAATGACGGTACGCGCAATATCCAAAGATCGTTCACACACCGACTAACCTTCCCTGTATAAGCGTACAATATCTAAAGATCGTTCACGCACCAACAGACATCCATTCATAACATACATAATTATTTCACATCAAACATTATAGCATACACTTACCACTTAAGGTAAGTGTATTCACACTTCACATCGAGTATGCACACAGCATCGAAAACATAACAAGGAATGGGACTAGAAACTCACCTGAACTCAGTTACGTTCACTGTTTATGGTTATTCCCTTCTTGAGCTGTGAACGACTAACTGTATAATAATTACATGTATTAATTAACTATCACTACTCACTGTATTTCTTGTTGAATTATATCCCTCAACGGACGGGGGTCCGGGGGCAGCGCCCCTGGCAGCAGGGTCTAGGGGCGGCAGCCCCTAGCAGGGTCCAAGGGGCAGAGCCCCTGGCTGGGGTCGAGCTGATTCGTTAGGATTTCAAATTTTATTTCTAACGAATTAATAGATTAAGGCAATGATGTGGGATGATCTGAAAGAGTTGGTGATGAAAAGGTTCTGTGCTGACGCAGAAGTTGAGAAGGCAGAGATGAAGTTCCTAAACTTGAATGCGGGAAGGATGACACACCGGGAGTATACCACAGAGTTCAACTGAATGTCTAGGTTGGTGCCCGATATGGTTAACACTGAGGCTAAAAGAATCAAGTGCTATGTTCCTATGCTGACTTACATTTGCTGAGGAAGCTGATTCGAGCTGATTAGTTGAATTAATAGAAAATTTTTATTTCCATTAATTGTCTTATCACATTTTCCATTAGGATTTCAAATTATTATCTAATTCGCCATCTCATTTGCTATAACGAATTAAGTTTAATTCGTTATCAGATCACACTCTAATTCACTATCCAAATCACATTCTAATTCGTCATCCTTCTTTAGATGATTCGTTAATCTAGTTCGTCATCTTTCATAACGAATTGGACCTTTATAATGAACTGGTTCTTTAACGAACTGAACCCTTAACGAACTGGGGGTTCATTCGTCAGTTCTTCCTTATTGAACTACTTAACGAATTGGAGTTAGTTCGTCACCTTTCTCCTTAACGAATTGGATATGAACTAAGGCTAGTTCGTTAGCGAATCACCTTGACGAATTACTTCTAATTCATTACTCTCCGCTAACGAATTAACTCTAGTTCGTTAAATTCCCGTTAAAGAATTAGGGTTAGGTCAGAATGTCAGAGAACATTCTCTGATATCCTTACCTCGTACACCCAACTCCGGCGCCGCCTTTGCCGAAAAACCGAATATCGCCGGAAAAACGATATCTCAGCCGTTTCACCACTGTTTTCACCGTTTTTCGTCCCGTTCGATCCAGATCTGAGCTAGGGTGATCCCTAAGCGCATCTTAGGTTCGTTTTATATCCGATTCCATCCAGATCTCATGAATTCAACGGTTTAACGGTGTCGGCTCGTCGTTTCGTGACTAAATCTAACAGGTTTGAGTATAAACAACATCATACTATCATTACCTCGGGTCGGAAATAAATTCTTCTTCTATTTCGGCTAGGGAGAGAAGGTAGGATGAGAGAGAGCTAAGTGTGTGTTTTGGTGGTGTATGGAATATGAGAAATGAAGGATTAAATGGTGATTTAAGGTTTATATAATTATGGATCATGGGCTTAGGCCCATGGTCCTTCCCTCTTTCCTTCATAACCCATGTCCATAACCCATATCCATTACCCAACACTAGCCCGACCCATACCAACTCCTACTCTATTTAATTATTTCCCGTTAACCCGAGTAAAATTTCCCTCCAATATTAAATAATTTAATTAATACAATTTTGGAAATTCCGGGATGTTACAACAACATTTGTTTGGATCGAGTTCAAAAGGTAATCCTTGTCATTAGTTTTTTGTTTCTAAACAACCTTAATAAGATCTTGATTAATGAAGTTGGTTTCAATTGGTTTTTTGTGTTGCAGGTTGTGGTTAACCTAATGTTATCGATGATTTGTGTAACAGCGCTCATGCATCACGATGTATGTTATTCTTATTAGTTAATCACTCAAGAACAATATAACAGGTTGCATTTATAATTTCAGTTACAGTTCACTGTAATTGTTTTTTATATTTATTTTATCAATTTTAATGGTTAAATTAATGATGTGAACTTAATTTCTTCCACAAAAATGATGGATTTGTTTAGAGTATCTGAATATTTGGAAAACAAGGATGGGCTTCAAATGATATACAAAATTGTCAAAGGGATCATTAGTAGCCATTTATTGTAGTTTTGCTCAACAGTCCTCACTCTTCGGATCTTGATAAAAATTTTGGCAATGAATTATTCTTTTGGTATGGCTTTGTTATTTTTAACCAAGTTATTATTTTCTTTTATAGACTCTTATTATTTAGTAAATGAAAGCTCTTTACATATAGCTTCCCATGCTCACTAATTACTATTTTGTAATATTCATCTATTTTAAAAATATTTTTCATGCGGATACCATTTTTTTAGCATATTAGTGATTCTTCTATTAACAATATCAATATAAAATATATTTAGTAATAATATTTTAGTAATTGTTTCATACTGGTGTTTGCAGGTTGAAGGGTAAAATGAAAATGTGCAGGTCGATTTCACCTTCTGGCCAGATCAGTCCACGTTGGTTCTAGAAGATGTGGTATCAACAATTTCATACACAACAGCTTTAACTATACATACTATTAAAGCAAGGAGCAATTTTCACATGTCACCATTCTAGGATGTCCACATAGAATGCCACATCATTACCATGTCACCCATTACCTTTCTTAAGCATTCCAACTCAGCAAGTAACCTATATCTAACCCATTAACCCATTTAAGCTTATTTTCTCGCCGGTCTTGGATATCCATTTAACACATTAACCCATAAATTCAAATACTAAATTTTAGTTTAATTTCGTCTGTTGTCAATATTCAGAAACCCTAATTGCTGCTCTAAGCCTCTTATTTCCGGTTATTCATTCCGATGCAAAGTAAACTTATATAAATTAATTTCCGGGCTACCTTATTATTTTTTCCGATTATTCTTTCTTCTAAGCTTTTTATGTTTATTTTCATTGTTAACTGATTTTTGGACGTTTTTTACCTTTTTCCGGTAGCTGTTGCCGGTTATTTTTTCATGTCATGTCTATAACAATGAATTTTTTTTATATTTGTTGGAATACTTCATTTAACTTTGTTAATCAAAATCTGAGATTTCATGGTTAACAACGATATTTGTTAATTACCGGTAAGACATTCAACATTAATATTCTACTTTATAACTTCAGGTTAATGCCAAGACTAATAGATGCTCATTTCGCTTTTCCGGTATACCATGGTCGTTCGGACAATATCGTTTTTCCGGTAACACCTTTTAGATTTTCCGTCTTTTAATTATTGTTTAAAAGTCCATAATATCAATATTAATTCTCGATTTTGTTATTTCAGGTTATTGTTCGACCCATCTATACTAATATCACTATTGGTGAAGACTTTAGTATATGTATTTTTATTATTTATTCATGTATATATTTAATTTTTTCAATAGTCATGTATTTCAATATTTCAATTTCATATATTTTAGTTAAAAGTTAATAGTATTTGTTTTACTTTTTGTTAATAAATTACACCATTAACTATTCCATTAATTCTAATTATTTATTTTGACTTTCCTAATTTGTGGACATAACCGAATTCGGTGTTATACAATGACTTTCCTCAATTAAGTATTTCCTAATTTTTGTTTGGTTAATACAATTAATTTCATTTATATTTATACACAATGACTTTCCTTAATTTATAAAGAAAATCCATTTTACAAGTTAACTTCATTTTTTCCCTCATTTACTATTTGACCATATTAATTCTAATTATAAAATAACATTTAGACATATATGGAACTTTGTCACTACCATCTATAATAAAATTATTTTATTCCCTTTTATATAAAATTTTTAATCTTAACGAAATCATATTTAATTTAAAATTAATACTCTCAACTCAAAGTTAATAATATTTTTTAATCATAAAACTTATCTTAAAATTAATTATCCATAATTTACATAATAATAATTTATCTAAAATTAAATGTTCATAATCTATAAATAATAATACATAATGCGGAGTAACAACTTTATTAATTTACATTTACATTTTAAATCAAGTTATAGAATTTATCTATGGTATCTCTATACATTTTTCGTATATGATTTGAATTATAATTTTAATTTATAATAAATGTCCATATTAATTGTTTGACAACATGTTTCCTTAGTATTCGTTTAATATGCGGTCAAAAAGTCTCCCGTTTCCTATTTAACAAGTTTCCTTTAATTCTGGTGAGTCAATATTGATTCAAATGACATTAATTCTGGTTCTAAATGTTTCAACTTGTATTATTCTATGCAATTTAAATTTTGCATATTATTTTGACAATCCCTTAACTAATTAATGTTACATATATTTTATTTTATTTACACAATATATGTGACAAATATAGTTTGTAACACTAAAAATATTTTAGTCCAACTCAAATATATTAATGTTTAAGATTATTTTGTAACACTAAAAATATTTTATTGGGAGGACAATATTTGCAGTTAGTCAAAATCAAGTTGAAACTTTTATATGATGTCAAAATCAATTTGTCTAAAAATATTTATTTTGATGAAGAAAATTGACATCATAACGAATATATTATATGATGTCCAGAATTATAATTCCCAATTAGTCCAAATCATTTCTATTTATATTAAATTTTACATAAATAACTAAATAATTTACACTATATATTCGTTCATTTCTTAATCTTTCTCATCACCTTGAGCCATTAGAACCTCCATTGTTTTTCTTCATCCAAGTTAATGTCAATTTTACTTTTAATATTTTTTGTTTTATCTTTCACATTTTTCATTCATTATACGTTACTAATTAATTTTGTTATTATTTCTTAAGGTCAATGGAGGCCCAGAAGTTTACTATGTTACACGAGATTGATTTGCTTAGATCTACTCCATCTACCATTAAGGTAAAAGTGTTGAAGGTTTGGAGTGTCAAGGATAACAATAAACCTAATGAGGATTTCTTGATTGAAATGGTATTTATGGATAAATCGGTAATCCTTAGTTTTACCATTTATGTTTATGATTATTTGTCCCTTTTGTTATGGTTCATAATTTTTTGTTTGTTTTTTTTAAAATTCAGGGTAACCGAATGTAGGCTATAGTTTTTAAACAAGATATATTTCGTTT